>NC_056725.1:437344721-437351826 GCF_019279795.1 Protopterus annectens
GGACAATCCGACCGTATGCTTGTCCATTTTCAGCAGTGACCAGGGGAGTAGAGCTCCACAGTGAACCCCAGCTACTCATTTCAATTACTACTGAGGTGTTCACATTCATAGAGAGTAATAGACGTAACGTATCTACGTACCACTTTCTTCATGCTTAGTTTACATTAACATGTCAGTATTATACATGCTTAGGTCAGGTTTACATGTCAGGTATGGCTGTTGACAGAGGTCAGTTTAAGGTGAAGTTGGATTCCAGTTTTACACTTCTGGATAGGTTACACAGGTATTCAGGGTAGCTTTAGTTATTCCATGCCTGTGTGGTAGAGTAGAGGGGAATAGTGAAAGAGTAGGTAGGAAGGTAGGGGGGGTGACATTGTAACTGTATAGTAGCCTGTTGGAATAACTGGATGGGAAGCAATAGGGAAGGTTTGTCGGATGTTAAGATTTGTATGTGAGACAGGATAGGAGGTGTTTGTTTCACTAGTTGATGTAGGGGTATAGAGTGTAATTTGGGGGGAGGGATTTCACAAGGTGGTGAGCATGTGCTGAAGCAAGTGTGCTTGTGGTGTTCCTTCATGTGTTATTTACATGTGTGCTGTGGGACAGCTGAGGTAATACATGTGGGTAGGGGGTTCCAGATTCTTCCAATATAGTTGGGGAAGAGGGTGTCATCTGTATGTAACTTTAAACATTAATAGAAATGGAACAGGGGTTGAAAGCTAAGTGGTGTTCATGGGGCACAAAGAGGGAGAGATAGTAGGGGAATTATCCAGGGATGTGCAGGAAGGCTGATGGGAAGGTCCACAGCTGGCCATGTCTTCTACAGCAACAGCTGTGTATATACACTGCATTTGGAGGTTGTGTTGGGCACCCACACCCCTGGGTGGGTGTGAGGACTACAATAATAACTAGTGATGACAGTTAGATCGGCTTACATGCCTACAGTGGGGTGTTGAAACCATGTGTTCTTTGGTGTTATGTAGTGGGTTTTGCAACACATATAGTTATACCGTACTTTGCCATGTAAAATAGACTGTGCTGCAGTAGGAATTGTACCAGAAATGGCTGCTCGTTAGGTGGCAGCTCTGCCCAATTCGCACTATTGCTTACATCCCCGGGGTGGTCCGAATAGAACTGCTCCAGCCAACACCTGCACGCCTTGGTCCATAATTGCATACCCACAGTTCCCCCACCCACCCCTCCTCTACAGCACTCATCCTTACTCTTGGTGCAGGTCAGGTCTAACCACACCACTACACACTGCCCACTCTCCACTTCTCGGGACCCATCTTGTATGTTGTCTCGACCCATGGGTCAACAGGCTTTTCCAACCTTGTAGTCCGGGTACATATACGGCCTGCCTTGATAAATCATTACAGGGACGGATGCCGATCATCAGCAATTTTTGGGGTGTCCCGCAAGGGACACTCCTGTTTCTGTTACAAGATTAGACTTGGCAGGTCCATAGTGTTCCCCCCACTGGTTGTGTCCTCCCTGTGGTGTGGGGAGCAGTGGATTGTTTACATTGTTTGTGTGTTTGTTTGCATGTTTCCCCTGTCTGGCTGGGGGGTTAATGCTAAGTGTTACACGTTTGTTGATTGCGCCCTTCACCCCCATTGGCATGGCCCGTGAACATATGTCATTCCTAAGTGCTGTATCATATCATAGCTATATATCTGTGTATATACATACACACACACACACACACACACACACACACACACACACACACACACACACACACACACACACACACACACACACACACACACACACACACATATATATATATATATATATATATATATATATATATATATATATATATATATATATTTATATATATAATGAAATGTGGATGTATGGGTGTTTACATCTATATGTGGGTATTTTTATATATGTCTGTCTATATATGTATACATTTGTACTACAGAGAGGGAGAGGTATATATCTATTTAGTTATGGGTATACACACACACACACACACACACACACACACACACACACACACATATCTCTACATATTTAGCTACATATCCTGTAATGTAGACTGGTATTGCTGGATACTGTGTTTCGTGTGCATACTGGCCAGCCTTTTGTGTCACATATGCTTTGCGATACCTACAACTAAATCCATTAGTGTAAACAGAGTCACACGTGAAATCTATTGTTAGCACCAGGGAAACATTCGTCCCATGCGGGACAACCCAAACATTGGGTATTCAACGTTCGTCTAAACCCAGAGTTACAAAGGTGCTCATGGCTATGTGCATGGACTACAGCTTGTGCCAGACCTAGGATACTTGTGTCGGGACAACATACGTGATGGGTCCTGAGGGGAGAGGTGGAGGGAGGGCAATGTGTGGTGGTGTGGTAGCTACGGGCCGGTATGCGTGTGTACAGTGGGTGGGGGAAGCAGAATTGTGGGTAATGAATGTATGGGTCGAGGATGGCCTGGGTTGGATGGGCCTGTACTGGTCAGCCCACTTAGTGGGTGGGGGAGAGGGGAATGTGATGTCAACATGTGATACATAACAGAGGACTAATTTAAATCCCTATTTAAATGAAACACGTACAATACAATGAGCTTGGTAATGTATTGCAGGGCAGATGTGTTTGGCTGGGGGGTATGCCAATTCGTACAAGACGTATATTGTTTGGGGCCTCTCATGCCCATTAATGGTGGGCCTCAAACAGAGGCCCTATGCAGACCATCTCAAAAAACTCCAGCTTTACTCTGTCACATATCACCTACTTAGAGGCGATCTCTGCCTAACATACAAAGCTATGTCAAACCCAGAGCTGTTGGATATGCTCCACGTAAAGAAATCCCAATCCCTCCAAGCTACATGCTCTAGGGACCTAAACCTTGTCACCACAATAAACAGAACATGCTGGAGGGATAGATTCCTGTCCCAGAGACTTCCCATACTCTGGAACAAACTACCTATCTATATCAAACAAAGCTCCTCATTAGCACTCTTCAAGAAAAATCTTGATGATTGGATGGGAGATAGGAATTCACCCCGTGGATCACTTCTGTGGCTCTGCTTGACAGGGGCACAGGAAAATAATTTTCTTAAGTGGCAAAAGCCAGGGTACCGTTTGGCTAGGCTTATATAGGCCCTAAGGCCAATAGCCTAGTGCCTACCTATGAACCTATGTGGACATATATGTTTCTGTTAATCTACCATTGCTATCTACAGATGTCTGGCCATATATACCTCTATATGTATATATATATATATTTGCTTACATATTTGTAACTATGCCCGTATATACCTACAGAGACATATATATCTGCGTACATATATGTAACTTGCTGTGTATATAGGTGTTGACATATGTATGCGTAGATGTCGGCATTTTCATGTATATATGTTCATATATTTGTATATATATGTATATATTTCTGGATATATATATATATATATATATATATATATATATATATATATATATATATATATATATATATATATATATATATATATATATATATATATATATATATATATATGTATGTGACTACATCTATAGATATGTTGTATCCATTTAGATAGTATTATATTTGCACACATGCATCCATCTAGATGTAGATATACATTCTCTGTACGCATGTCTGGGCTGGAGTTATGTTTCCTGACAACATATGATTTATGCATATCTGGCATGGCTTAATGGTAACACATGTTGTGTATGGTGTGCATTGTCCTGGGTTCCATCCTTGCAGAAGCTGTTTGTTTTGTTGCTGGGCAGAACACCATCCATTGGATATGGTGTGATTAAGGCACTTTAAAGCGGTTGTAAGTGGGTTTGTGTGGAGGTAAGCACTGCTAACTTCTGGTCACGGTTTCTTACACCCAGTTAGCTTCTCCTTTGCTTAATCTGTGTCAGCAGTGCTTACCCCCACACAAACGCACTTGCACACACTTACTAGTTCTTACATATGCTTAATACTGCTTATCTGTGCTTACACCTGCTTACTGCTGCCTTATTCATTATGATACTGACTCTACACATGTGCATTTCCTGCAGTACTCCAGTTCATAAAAATGTATGTTATTTAGTGGGTTTTGCAATACAAATATTGCTTATACCATGCTTTGTTGTGTAAAATAGACTGTGCTGCACTGGGACTCGAACTGAGACTGCCTGCTCGTTAGGCAAACACTTTGCCCACTACACTATTGCTGAGATGCTTCATTTGCATATATCGTCCTTGTTATCCTCTTCAGCCTTTTAGGCTGCTTTAACCGTAGCTAAGCAATGGGCACTCCCACGCACCTATGGTTAGCTGTACTCGGAGTTTTAGACAACAATACAGGGGTTCTTCTTTTGATTTTTATGCCCTGTTGCTGTTGTACAGAAGGAGGACAGTTGGTGGAAATATGTGGACACCTATGAGCGGTCTCGCTCATTTATTTCCACTTTCTGCAGTTCAACATTGCAGGGGCATGTTTATTCTGAGAGCTCTGCTCTCAGACACGCTTCCTGCACTCGTGCACGCTGCATGTAAGCCTGGGATCTCAGGCAGCATGCCTTCATTACTATGCATGGTGCGCTGCCATCCTGCTCCTAAGTGGCCGCTTTCATGCAGGACTAGACTAGTCCTGCACAGAAGAGTAGTAAATCCGGGGGTATGTGTATGTATGCCCATATCCTTTTATGTATGTATGTGCTTATTTATTTGTTTGTGTGTGGGGGATATTATATGTATCCATTTATTTATTTATGTGTTTGTTTGTTTGTTTGTTTGTTTGTTTGTTTGTTTGTTTGTTTGTTTGTTTGTTTGTTTGTTTGTTAACCAAGGGAGTATACTAAGCAAACTTACAATTTCCATGCACAGTTCAGGTGAATAAATTTACAGCAAGGGTAGAAAAATAGATGGAACAGTTAGAAAGGTTAGACTAAGTGAAGAATGCATTAAAAAGTCATTGGAGCCAATAAGAACTGGTTAGAAACAATCAGGTAAGTAATACAAAGGAAACTCAGCTCGATCAATTACAAGAAGTAATACTGGTGGATAAGTAAATTTGTGTATTTAGGTTAGTAAAACATTATAGAAAAAAAATGATCCTTATCTTGTGGCTGCAGAAATACATGGAATTTTTTTTACCTTAAATCATGTGAAGTAGAAGAATAAAATGGTGTCCACTAGCTTCATTTCATATTTTGTATCACACTATGTATGAGAGAAGAAAACCATTCATTAAAATATGCATCCACTGGCTTATCAGTCTCCTTTCAAAGAAGCAAATTAGCTATTAGAAGTGCACGCTAACTTTCTATGAACTGTCTGTTACAGAAGAAAAACAATTTTTAAAAGGTGCTCACAACAAATTCATTTTTTCACTATTTGTCCCTTGGAATTTCTTTCAGTATTCAGCACAAATCTACCTTGTGGGATGCTGCCTTCATGATGCTCCCCTTTTCCCTTTACAGAAATCCAGGCTCTTAACTTCCCATCCTTTGTTGTATGCTGATGACTCCATTGTATGCCTGAAAAGTCTGGCTCCCCTCCTTCAAAATATATCCTTCACAAACGTTCTGTATAACATGCCATACATTAACTTATTCTACCAGTTCTGTGTGTTTTCAAAAATCATTATACCTCTACATTTATCATTGTATTTTGTTAAGATTTCCATTACTGTAACTTCCTTCCCCTTTCATATCCATAGCATGCTTTCTACCTGCAATTTTAGGTTCTCATAGTTCTCTTTTTCTCTTCTCTTCTCTTCTCTTCTCTTCTCTTCTCTTCTCTTCTCTTCTCTTCTCTTTTTTCCATATTGTAGCAAAAACTTTAAAACCCAGGTATTGTGCTCTTTGTTTTGGTCCTTACATTACTATTCTGCTACTTCCACATTCCTCCACACCCTTACCATTACTGTATTTTTCTAGTTATATTATAGGCCATGCCAGTCTTTAAATGTCTCACAGTGTATTATGACCATCTTCAGAGCTTCCTCTTTAGTTTTCACCTTCAAACTTGGAGAAGTCTGCTTCCTTCTTCTTTGTCGTTTAACTCATTTATTCAAATTCCTTCATAATATCCCTAACTGAGGGCTTCCATTACTGTTAGAAGCAATGTGGTTGACAGTAATATCCTGCTGTTATACTCCTCTAAATATGATTCTCCCAATTCATCTTTTTATTGACTAAGATCTTCTTATTTGGGTCATTGAACACTGATCATACCTACTTTATAAACTTGTCATATACTCCCCATCCCATCAGGAGATGTGTTAAGGTTCCCTTTCAACTCAGTTGAAGGCTTTTCTGATGTGGCTAAATGTGTCCCTTCTCCGTCTTCCCTTTTTCATCCATTGTTTTATTGAGAATTAGTAAAAGCTATCAGCTGTCTACTGACAACCTGCTCTCAATAAATCCTGTAAAGGCCATACTAAATGTATTTTGAAAGGATATTCTCAGTTCTTGACATTAGACCATTCACCAGGATTTTTTGCATTTGAATTTATAAGGAAAAATAGCCTGAATTTTGCTGGCTACAATATTTTTGACTTTTCCTGTGAAGCAGTATAATTTTTACTTTTCTCATTGGCATTAGTAAAGCTCCTAGCTTCTGGCTGCTGTTGAAAAGTCTGGCTAGATCCTTCCTCATTAACAAACCCCTGCTTTATATATATTTATTGGCAAGAATACTGATTTATAAACCGAAAAAATAATATTCCATTTTCTAGAAGAAAGTCAGCAATTACAATTAAGACTTATATATCTAATTTCCATTCCTGCCATGATTTCTTTCTAATAGTCTTGCACCTTTACGTATATACAAAATTAAAAATAGATTCTAGACAATGGACGCTAAATAGCATTAATAAGAAATATAAGTTGCAGTGAATGACTGCTCTGGTCTAAAATCAAAAATGTCATGAAAAGACCCGGGATTCATGAACCTTGCGCCAGGCGCCAGCATAGCGTCGGCGTTATAACGCCAAATATGGCTGCTGAGCGATTCAGGTATGAATGAATTCCACGTGCACCACCGGCGTGCGCCGGACCGTCTCCGCCCCCGGCGTAGGTATGCAAAACACACTGTGTGCGGTATTGCACCATGCAAATGAGGGCAAATAGCGATCCA
>NC_056725.1:437385188-437460188 GCF_019279795.1 Protopterus annectens
CATTCCACATGGTGCTACATAACCAGGTGATTTAGTACTGTGGACAAATGACATACATCCAAAGATGCTGGTTAGCAAATGCTCCATATAAACCGCAGACGTCCCAATGGGACATATCCGTCACTGTATTTCCAATATAACACCACCGAACATGTTGATTACCTATGTATTCATTTAACCATGTTGTCTTCATAGGTGGGAATGCCATAGTTTACATATCCTACGTGACGCTGTGTGTGCCATTAGTATGTGTTCCACAGGTCGCACATCTGTTCCGCTGCGGTAGCGGTGCTCCTCATTCTGTTGCTGGCAGATTGAGTGCTGTGTACCGGTGTTGGCACGACGGTCTGGCTTTGTATGTGGAATGTCAACTGTAGTCCCTATGTGTATTTCCTGTGTTATGCCTTACCGCTGCTATGTCATTTACCCGGTTTGCAGTTGTGGGTGCCATCCTGGCCATACGGGTGTCCATCCATGACAATTGCCTACTGGACACTAGTATAGGGCTATACACATTCCACACCTACATTTAGCATTCTCCGTGTATAGTTTGCATTATTAGCGGAGTAAGGCAGGTGCTACGACACATCCCTCCCACGGGCGGAGAAAGGATTGCCTGAAACAACACCGAGCTCACAGTCTTCATACCCAGCATCCCTTGACTGCAACAATTGACAGTACCCATTACACATCCCATGTGTGCGGACTGTGATGTGGACGCAGTTCTATGGACCCGTACCTGGGTATTTCTGTGCATCTGTGCTGCATTACATGGACAGCTATCAGCAACATTAAACACGCTTGCGGTGCATATGTGTACCTGTGACTACAATGAGTTCAGTTAGTTGATTAAATAAGGCGGCATTCCTGTCTTTAGACAAATTTTTGGGTCCTACAATGGACACCACTGTGCATATGTAAAGTGTAGAGCTTGTCGGACTGTGTCCTTGTGAGCACTGGGTTTCACTGATACTGTGTGTTCAGGAATCGTGGATGTCTGTTTGACCACCCATTCCACATGGTGCTACATAACCAGGTGATTTAGTACTGTGGACAAATGACATACATCCAAAGATGCTGGTTAGCAAATGCTCCATATAAACCGCAGACGTCCCAATGGGACATATCCGTCACTGTATTTCCAATATAACACCACCGGAACATGTTGATTACCTATGTATTCATTTAACCATGTTGTCTTCATAGGTGGGAATGCCATAGTTTACATATCCTACGTGACGTTGTGTGTGCCATTAGTATGTGTTCCACAGGTCGCACATCTGTTCCGCTGTACGGTAGCGGGTGCTCCTCATTCTGTTGCTGGCAGATTGAGTGCTGTGTACGCCGGTGTTGGCACGACGGTCCGGCTTTGTATGTGGAATGTCAACTGTAGTCCCTATGTGTATTTCCTGTGTTATGCCTTACCGCGGCTATGTCATTTACCCGGGTTTGCAGTTGTGGGTGCCATCCTGGCCATACGGGTGTCCATCCATGACAATTGCCTACTGGACACTAGTATAGGGATATACACATTCCACACCTACATTTAGCATTCTCCGGTGTATAGTTTGCATTATTAGCGGAGAGTAAGGCAGGTGCTACGCACATCCATCCCACGGGCGGAGAAAGGATTGCCTGAAACAACACCGAGCACAGAGTCTACATACCCAGAATCCCTTGACTGCAACAATTGACAGTACCCATTACACATCCGTCATGTGTGCGGGACTGTGATGTGGACGCAGTTCTATGGACCTGGTACCCTGGGTATTTCTGTGCATCTGTGCTGCATTACATGGACAGCTATCAGCAACATTAAACACGCTTGCGGTGCATATGTGTACCTGTGACGACAATGAGTTCAGTTAAGTGTTGAAAGAAGGCGGAATTCTGTCTTTAGACAAATTTTTGGGTCCTACAATGGACACCACTGTGCATATGTAAAGTTTAGAGCTTGTCGGACTGTGTCCTTGTGAGCAGTGGGTTTCACTGATACTGTGTGTTCAGCAATCGCGGATGTCTGTTGGACTACCCATTCCACATGGTGCTACATAACCAGGTGATCCAGTACTGTGGACAAATGACATACATCCAAAGATGCTGGTTAGCAACTGCTTCATATAAACCGCAGACATCCCAATGGGACATATCCGTCACTGTATTTCCAATATAACACCACCGGAACATGTTGATTACCTATGTATTCATTTAACCATGTTGTCTTCATAGGTGGGAATGCCATAGTTTACATATCCTACGTGACGTTGTGTGTGTGCCATTAGTATGTGTTCCACAGGTCGCACATCTGTTCCGCTGTATGGTAGCGGGTGCTCCTCAGTCTGTTGCTTGGCAGATTGAGTGCTGTGTACGCCGGTGTTGGCACAGCGGTCTGACTTTGTATGTGGAATGTCAACTGCAGTCCCTATGTGTATTTCCTGTGTTATGCCTTACCGCGGCTGTGTAATTTACCCGGGTTTGCGGTTGTGGATGGCATCTTGGGCATACGGTTGTCCATCCATGACAATTGCCTACTGGACACTAGTATACGGCTGTACACATTTCACACCTGCATTTAGCATTCTCCAGTGGATGGTTTGCATCATTAGCGGATAGTATGGCAGGTGCTACACACACATCCCTCCCACAGGGCGGGACAAAGGATTGGCTGCGAAGCAACACCGGGCCCAGAGTCTACATACCCAGAATCCCTTGACTGCAACAATCAACAGTACCCATTACACATCCTTCATGTGTGCAGGACTGTGATGTGTACGCAGTTCTATGGACCCGGTACCCTGGGTATGTCTGTGCATCTGTGCTGCATTACATGGACAGCTATCATCAACATTGAACACGCTTGCAGTGCATATGTGTACCTGTGACGACAATGGGTTCAGGTACGTATTGAAAGAAGACGTGAATCTGGTGTGATGTCAATTTTTGGGTCCGACAATGGACACCACTGTGCATATTTAAAGTGTAGAGCTTGTCGGAATGTGTCCTTGTGAGCAGTGGGATTCACTGATGCTGTGTGTTCAGCAATCGTGGATGTGTGCTTGACTACCCATACTGTGTTGTGCTACAGGAACCATGTCTTCCGACACCAGAAACCAATGCTATACATCCAATGTTGCAGGTTAACAACCACTTTCATACCATACCCAGAGGTCACGATTGGGAGGTATTGCCACTTTATTATCGGAACAACACACCCAGACTGTGTACATCATGGGAACTTTAGGCCAGTCTTACCGGCCATTTCCAATTGTAATTAGCAGACACATGTCAATACATGTATGATAACACATATTGTCATGCAGAAGTTGATCTATGTTATTTGGACATTGGCTTCTGCTTTTGGCATCCGTTGCTGTGAGTGTTGCCAGTTACCATACACATTGCTTGCTCAGAGGCAGACTACACAATTCTGCGACTACTGTGGTCTCCTTTAAGGACCCTGAGCCAGTGGTCGATGGTACGGCAGCCACTGCATCAATCACATTTGCCATCTACCAGTACCTACAGGACTGCATGAGCCAGTCATTCACTTACCCAACTGTGGTTCACTGTACCAATGCCAAGCATCCAGTGTGGTGTACCCCAGCCATACACAAAATGTACAACACGAGGTGGTGGCTACTACAAGGTGGAGCAGACACCTTGTGAGGTATGACACCCTTGGTCATCATATGTGTAGACTTACACACTGTCATGAAATAGTCCAGGGCACATTCCACAGATATACCTACATGGACCTGGCTAACAATCATACCACCTTCAGTTGCTATGCTGGACACCTGGGAGCTCACTCCCACATATGCTCTGACTGGGTTCACATAGAGGTGGGGTTTACTCAACATACACACATTGCCAACATACAGGCTGACAAGTCCAGTGAGGACATCTCCACACCCTCCCCCACACATGAGGAGATGTGTGTACCAGTGGTTTGTGGTCACCAAATGTTCTGTGACACACAGGTGGGACATGCTCTCTCCAGGGTAGTGGACATAGCATCCATGAGACCAGCTGGTGACCCCGCTGTGTACTCCACTATCTCGGTTATGAATTGGACCCACGGTTAGGACAGCTATTTCTTTGTAGCCTCACCTCAGGTAGGGTACCCAGGTTGTGTCACATGGCAACTGTAGTCCCACGTCACAAGGCCAATACCTCCACTGAGGCTGGTTATTACTGTCCCATTACCCTGAGGAGACCTATCTGCAAAGACATGGGGAGGGATCATACTGTGGCTCGTACATGACTGCATAGGGGACATACTTACTTTGCCTCACACACGGTTTGTCTTGTTCAGGAGTGGTTCATGCCTTTGAAGCATGGTTGACATTTTCGGGACAGTCGCCGAGGCCACTGATGGGGGTGTTGCAGTCCATACAGCCTACCTCGACCTGGCAAAGCCCTTCATCACATTACCCCCCTCAGGTATCGTTGATAAACCCATTGGCTGGGATGTGAACATGCACATCACAGAATGTGTTTTAAACTGTCTATGTGACACAACCCACACGGTCATAGTTGCTGGCAGCATATCAGACCTACTGCCTGTCACAAGTGGTGTCCCATGGGGCCCTTCCATGTCTGCACTCCTGTCATACACCTACATTTTCATGGTACAGGCACACACAGGGGTGCTATGGGCAACAGTGTTTGTAGATGACTGCAAAACAGGTGCCATAGTGGGACAGACATCTGACACAGATATCCTTCGAAGGGGCCTCCCAGGTATGCATATCTGCTGTCAGGGACATGTCCCACAGCTAAATGCAACGCCATGCAACATCATACCTGTGGAGAACTACTAGGTCACCCCTGTCCATCATATAGGTGGCTGTCCACTCAGCACAGGGGTGATTACCAGGAATCAGGGGACAGTGTTTGACGGTCACCATTCATTCCACACACACGTTGCTATCGTGGTTGTGTGGGTCTTCTACATTGCCCACCTGTTGGTGCAGGGATTCACATCTACATCAGGCTAGGTCATTGTCTCCTTGTACCCATTACGTGTTACACCTATGATCTACTACATTGCCCCATTCAGACTGTATCTGACCATACACCTACAGCAGCTGGGAAGCCCACATAGGTTGATTGTTGTACAGATGCAGGATGACACCATTTTGTGTAATGCTGCCCCACATGTAGGACCCTGCCACATCATGTCACATACCTGCTGTTTAGTGTTGACCTGTGCCTGACATACAAGGCCATGTCAACCCATATGTCATGTGTATGCTTCACCTACTGTATCCGCATCCCTCAGAATCACTAGGGCAGGTGACATTTACCTTGTCACGGTCATTAATGGGATGTGTTTGGGTGACACATATATCACCCAGACACTCATTATGCTGTGGATGTACATCACAGTACATGTGAGACAGACATCCTTCCTAGCCTTGTTTGCAGCTATGTTGTCCATTGGATGGAGAATTGCAGGTATAGGCCAGGGATTACATCATTATCACTGCTTGACGGAGATACAGCAATATCATGGGTATTTCATCTGAAGCACAGAAGGTTGGCAAAGTCATCCTAACTATGGTGTAGTATTATGGCTGGGCCTGGGACGATGGCCTACCCTGTACCTATGGACGTGTGAACCTATATTCATAGTTTGTCACATGTACAATTGTCTAACCACTATACTCTTTCGCCACTGTATATTTCTGTGGCACATGATTGTCCTCTGTATTACATGCAGGTATGCTGTGTGCGTTGCACATACGTCACAGTTGATGACAGTGTATCTGTGTCCCTAACACTGTGATACTGAGGACTACCACACATCCTTCACAGCATTACATGCATATGTCCATTCTATTCTTCTTTGGCCTATGGGGTGTTAAGGCAAACATTACTCAAGTCCCTGTTTGTGCATGCTTCATGTTGGTGTTTGACCAGGCTCCGTTGCAGTCATGTGTTGGACAGTAGTGTGTCTGTGTGTTTGCCATGTGTTTTTATTGCCAGTACATCTGTGGGAGGTGTAGTTGGCACATGTTCCTCTTTGCAGGGACACCCATCCTGGGGTTTGTGTCATGCATCTGCACTTGGCACGTGCCATATGTCCTGTACTATTCCCACAGTCATGTATGCCTTCATGCACTACTACTGCGTGTTACTGGCTGTGTGTATGTGGTACACATGGACATTGTGATGTTTGGCTTGACCTATTCCCATGCTAGAACGTAAACATCTGTCAATTAAGTCTTTTAAATCAAACTGTAACACTCATTCGTATTTTCAAAATGACACTCAGTAACACAGGAAGCTGGGATTAATAACATTTTACTACTGTGCAGCAGGAGGCAAAGGAGTATGCAGTAAAAGTTTAGACATTTGTTCAACTCTATACATGTTACATCTGTATGAGCATTCTGTATACTATCATCTTTTGCACACATTAATGATGTGGCCAGTCACAAGGCATTTACATTGCTAGAGTACAGAACATTGTATTCCTACAACAGTGCTCAGGTAATGCTTATTACATGTTTTCCCATGAGGATAGCCCAACCTTGCGAGCCACATATTCAGTTAGACTGTACTTTGGTAAATTCTGCTCTGTCACGGTTCCAACACTGTTCATATCCAGTCCTCACTCCGTGTCCTACTAGGTTCCTGTGTCTCTCTGCTGAGCAGCTGTACTCTGTGTTACAGCTCACAAGCCTATCCTCCTCAGTGGAAGGATGACAGATATACCTGTACATACATGTATTATTCTGTAACCGAGCAGATGAGTAATGCTGACTGACATACACCTGCTGCACTGGTTACTGCTAGGGTTAGGGTTCAATCACACTGCAGCTACACTACAAGCAATTACATGCATGAGAAGCTGTACTGCTATATTGTCAGGTAGAATAATATGCATTATACACTATTTGCTTCTAAAGTTGCACGTCATATCTATGTTTAAATATGTATTTTGCTAACATTCTCCCTCCTTTGATTGCTTCTACTCTATCCAGAAACATATACAACATTATTTCATTCCCTAGCATCTTCCTCTGTGGAACGTTTAACTAGGCAAGTAATTTGATGTACATTGCAAGTAGGATTGCATTTTCTATTGACAAATACCACTACAGGTCTTGATACATAGTCTTGGGTACAGGTATGTCGCCAGAGTCCCTGACTAATACTTACATGCACAGTATCCCGCACTAGACACATGCTCCCAATGTGAGCAGAACAACACAAATGGCAATCATGATATTCAGTATGACTGACCCCATCCACCCAATGGTTTGTGGAAATGGTTCGGCAGTGGGTTTGGGCCTGGTTCCACCATGGATGACACCTGCCATATTACCTGTAGGTGGGCATTGCTTTTGGTCTCTTCATGTGGTAGTTGGACACAGCGATCTTCTTCAGTAAGCGCGCACGTACCAATTCTCAGCGCCACGGTGCAGTCGTGCACTATTACATTTTGTGACACAACAGTTCTCATTGCATCCAGTTCATCAGTCACATGTTCAGGAGCGGGAAGTCACATTCATCCTTCCTCTGACAGGTTTTGATAACTTCCTCTGTTCCCTGATTGATTTCACTACTCCAGAAGCTGGGGGTGTTCCAGCCCAGGTTGTGACGCTGTCACTGAAGTCCATATGAATCGATATTCCTTTATCTCTTGCAGAAGACTGACATGTCAGAACAGCTTCCATTTCACCCACTGGATTAGTAGGTTTCTCGACTGTGTTCCCAGTTCTTCGAGCTATATGTGTTATAGTTCGTTTCGCATCCACAGGCAATTGTCCAGTATGTCATGTGACTGGAGCCAGATAACCCAAATAACAACTGCCGGACCAATTCCCAGGTAACCATTGATATGCTTATTTCCCACAAACAACATAACAATATTCTACTTTATTACTGATGCGGGTTACCTCTGAATGTAACAAATTCCTGTCTCTAACAGAGGACTGTTTATACAATTCAGGATGTTTCTGCACATCCTTCAACATTGTTCTCATGATGTTTCAATACAAATTAGGGATGGTGCTACAAGTAGTACTGTGATCTTTGGCTGTTATATGACATTCGTAAGACACAGTTATGTTACAAATACTCCCACCAACTGAAACTGTATCATGTTTATGATAACATACAATTCCTTTTTGTGTAACAGGTAAGTACATTGCCACGTTGTCCTGTGATCTCACAGAACCTGTATCAAAGTGTAGATATTCACAAGTCTCAGTCTATCCCCAAGGGGACAACATGCATCGGAAGTCCTCCATATGATGTAGGTATGGCAGTACAAACACAGCAATTTAATGTGTTCCTAGTCTCTATATGCACACGCATCATGCCTAGGTATCTGTTGAAGTGTGGAAGACACTCTGTGGCCAGTTCATCACGTATCAGTATTTGTATCCATGTAGTTATATGCAGGTAATGTCCCGGAAATTGTAACGTAAACACAAACATGGTTAATAGGTGTATAATCATTAGGACAGCAAACATAAATGTCTTTGGGGTTGCTTTGTATTGTTATACAGTCTTTGCCGGGTGATTCGGGCTCTTTGGTATATCAGCTACAAGATGTCAATCAGACTTGATATCCTTTACCAGTTTGAGAAATGTGAGGTGGACCCAGGACGACCTCTCTGCAAACTTTACTGCGGTAGGCATTGACAACAGTACCCAGTACAGACATTCGCACTGTCCACTTGGCAATAATGTTCTTTGGATAACAGTGACATACACACAGGATACTGGTGTCAGCTATGCTTCCGTCTTCGTTTGCTCTTATCTGTAACAGACTTTAACTGAAGAACAGTGTTACTAGTTAACAATCCTCTCATGTCACCTACTACTGAGTCATCGACCTCCGGCTCTGCAGGCATGACAGCTTTCCACTCTGGCACATGATATGCCATTCCACATACTACTTCGAAGTGGGTGCAGCACTTTACATTTGGAACTGTTGTCATGCTCAGCAATGCTAGAGGTAGACAGCTCATGTAACTCGTCTGGATGTCACCCACCAAACTCCTCTCCTTATTTCTCGGGATCCCATTCTACGGCGCCAGCAGTCGTGCTGAGTGTGGGTTGTACATGCAATTGACATTCATGGTAATACGAAGTAATCCCCCAGGTAGTGTGATTGTCTGGTTAACTACATGTGTTCTATTGTCACTGTAGCTTCTTTACAGCATGCCAGATCTAGGGATACTTAATTTTACTGGCACCTTTGCCACTGCTGCTGCATCCGGATTAATGGTTGGGAATGCTTCTACCCATTTTGATTATATATATGTGTAATCGCTAAACAGTATTTGTTCCCTTCACATTTATGCAGATGTATGAACTCCATACAAATAGTACGGAACGGTTATGGTGGTGTAGGTAAACTCACTCCCTTCAGTTTAAATACTCCCTGTGCATGATATCTACGGCAAACGTGACACGCTGCTCATGAGGTTTGTATGTGGTTCATAATTCCGTATGTTAGGGGTATTCTGTTAACCAAATGTACCATCCCCCCTGTTGAGACATGTCTCTACCCATGGCTCCACAAAGCCGCATATCTGAATATATTAGACGTTAATATTGGCTTTCTCACTGTGGATATGTGCAGTCCGTGTTCAAGGATTGCTCCTCGTCATAACCACGTCGGCTTTTCTGCTTTCGTAGTTGCTGTTTGCATTGTTTGTACAGTTTCTACATCTAAACTGTCTGAGGTTTGTCATTCCTCATTCACACAGACACTTTCCAACTGTGACGCTGCTTGTTTTGCAGGTGCATGAGCTCATGCCTCAACTTTCCTACTGTTATCCTGTTGCTTTCTATGCCCTGCACATTTACAATTACCTACTTCAGTGGGTAACTGCATGTAGTCTAATGCATTCAGGTTCGTATGCGCATGATTAATCGGTTTACCGGTGGATGTTATCATTCCCCTATTCTTCCACTGCTGCTCATAAACATGCACTGCACAGACAACAGAATGACTATCGGGACATATGTCCACACATCAGTTTTCCGCTACAGTACAAGCACGTGTTAAAGCTATCTATTCTGCTGCTTGAGCAGACACGTTATGCTGCAGGGTTTGGCCGTCTACAATGTCATTATCAATAACTACTGCATAAACTACTTCATTCGTTCCTGTAGGACTCTGTCTACATGATCCATACACATTAACTGTCACCTCTGCATCATCTAAGGGTATATCAGTGTTATCATGTCTGTGTGTAGTTATTTAATCCATTTCATATAGGCGACTGTGTGGTGTGCCATACACAGGTGTCGGACGTGACGTTGATAGGTTTAATGTTGTACAACGTTCAATCACCATGTGAGGTTGACTCAGTGGTATGGTCAAACATGACAAATGTCTAGCACGGGTCAGGAATGCTATCTTCTCTTGCAGCAGATTGATCGCAACTGCATGAGACATTCTCACAGTGAGAGGGTGGTCTAGTAACATTACGGCCGGGGCCTGTACTGCCATGGGTGCTACAACAACTGCCTGTACACAATGTGGCACTGACCATGCCACAGTGTCCAACTGCAATGAGTAGTCAGCTATTTAGCGTTGCTTACTTCCCTGCTGTTGCATCAAGACTGACGTCACATATCTCCGCTTACAATCTACGGTCTGACAACATGTGTTATGATTATTCACAAGACCTACTACAGCTGTTGAGGCTATCAATCGTTCTAGTCTGCAGAACGCTGTTTCTGCTACTGTAATCCGGTGTACTATGTGTTGTGCTGCCATAGGTGTATTAAAGGTTAAGGCAAACAATACAGCGGATTCCACAGCATTGTTTGGTATCCACATTTAACAAGTGTTAGTCGGCCCAGACAGGACATCATTCCCTTCTTGTTAGTTGGCTTGGGTGCTTATTATATTGCTACCTTCCTATCGTCATGTGATGTTCTACCCTACTTGGATACCAGATATGCCTGGTACTTGACCTGTATTCTCTGTAGTTGCAATTTATGCTTGCTTACTTTATGTCCCTGTTCTGCTGATTATCTCAATAATGCTATTGTATCTTCCATACATTGCTGCTGGGTAGGGGCCGCAAGCAGAATATCATCCAAATAAAGTAGAACTTGACTGGCCCCGGGTGGAGTTAACACCGAATGTAGCTAGCCATCCTGTGAGAATATCGTTGTACTTTCACAGTAGCCCCGATAGCCGGGTATGGCTGTATCTGTCACCCTGACTGTACATGCAAAGCAATACGGACTATGTGGATGTATAGGTATTGCAAAGTAATCATAGCTTATATGTACCACGGTAAGATACTTCTGTGGCATGTTCATAGCATTGAATATAGTGTGTGGGTCTGGCACCAACGCTACCCTAAGTATTCTTACATGATTTACAGCTTGTACATACTGTACCATCCGCCATTCCCCTTTTGGTTTTCGATCAGGAGATACAGGGGTATTGCATGGTGAATAGTGATTACTTTGTGGATGGGGAATTCCCTCTATGACTTTACAGATATCTTCTGGTGTCCACGGTCTATACACTACGGGGGTTGGGTCCTGGCCTTCCTGTCCTGCATGAGGGTTCAGTACTTCAATTAATTGACAGATATCCTCACTCTGTTTTAGTACTGTGTTCTTACTCGGGTGTCCCTAGGTATGTTACGTGTTCGGGATGTGGTTTCAATAGCTTCTATTACATTTGTTCGTTGTGCTACCTCTGTTGACACAGGATAACGTGTGGGGAGTAGCCTGCCCTCCCGCTTAATATCCTGGATGTGGTATCGGAGGTGGTAGGGGGTTGTGGGGGGGGCTATCGGTACTACTGTATTATGATCTTCTCTGTGTACGTATGATGCTTAGCCATTTGTAGTGTTCTATTCCCTTCGGTACACTACCTCAGTCCACCGATGTGCATGACGGATACCCAATTGTCGCTGTTTTGTCACCTGCACATCTTAGGGCTGCCACCTTTTCCAATGCACAATGTGGGACATTAGTGTTCGGAACGTGTAATTTGCCTGGAGAATGCATACCCACGGCCAGTACATAGGACAGGAATTCACGTTTTGCCAGGAGAGCGACCAATTGTTGTAGCATTTCAGTTGCTTATTCTGTTTATTATTATATTTTGCTGTTCCACATACAAATTTACTGTTTTATGCTACCATTTTGATATATATCTGGGAAATGTTTGTCCTGAGATATCAGGACATTTGACATTTGTTCGGTTTGTTTACAGGACACGGCTGGCCAGAGAGGGACTATCCCTCTCAGGGTTGAACAGGTGTTTACCTTGGAACATATGCATCAAATTTTCAGGGATTACAATGTTTCAGTAACGATATTTTGCGTAATATACCATCAATGTCATATTTATTACCCCATTTTGCTGCGTAACTCACATTATGTGCTCTCTGCGATTGCATATTCTTCACGTCACCCATCAAACGCGGATCACATGATGTGTTGCTTCAATAATCTCCCATATCCTCTACACGACTGCTACGTACCCTTCTGTCATACCACATGGTGTCTCCTTCCCTGTATCCACTGTAGTGTCTACAATCACTATTTACTCTGCTGTGTGTTCCCCTGACCTATGTTCAGATTTAACAGTATGTGGGTAGGTCTTCGACCCGATATCACTACTGTTAACAGAAACACAATGTAGTCTGGTCCCTGATCTACAATACACACAAAAAGGCAGACACTCCTTACCTGGGCCTCCTGTTTACAGCTGCACGTTTTCTTCTTGGGATCCACTTTCCCGCTTTTCAGCCACAGATCAGACAGTAAACAGCCTCTTTACACACAACAATTCAGTCGGAGGTCTTTTCATTCAAGCAGAACCATTTATGCATATTCTCCAGCGTACATGTCTAACCAGCCATGTACTCTGACCTGTAGCTTACCAAGGGAATTCGGATTACAAGGATCACAATGTGAAATAAGTTGTTACAACCAGACTGTAGTTATCAGTAGGCTTTTCTAAGTGACAGCCGATAACACAGGAGGCTCGGGTTCGGAAAGTTTTAGTAGTGTACACAGGCAGGCTAAATAATATACAGTCCAAGTATGAGAGTTTTGTCTGACTCTTTACAGTAAGCAGTTTCTTTATATAGTGTTTACAATCAGCTTTTGCCCACCTTACTGACGTGGTCGGTAACAGGGCATTTCCATCACTATGGTCCGCAATAGTCTATACATACGTGGGTGCTGGGGTCGTGCTTTTAAAATGTTTTCCCATGGGAATAACACAGCCTTGCAAGGCACCTTTTACATTACAGTATCCTTTTGTGATTGTAGCTGTTTCAAGGACCCTAGACTGTTACGATACAGTGGACAGTTAATTTCTTAATACGTTGCTTTGTCTCTCTGGTAAGGAGTTGTACTGCTATCTTCGATAGAGCTCACAAGGCCATCCTCCTCTGGGGAAGGAGTGCTGTTATGCATGTACATACATTTATTGTTCTGTAACCCAGCAAATTATTAATGATGACAGACATGAGCCTGCTGTACTGCTTACTGCCAGGTTCAGAATTCCATCACAATACAGCTTAGCTTCACCAATTACATGCAGGCTTAGTTCTACTGCCATATTGTGCGGTACAATTCAATGCATTATATAGTATTTCGAGTGTAAACTGGAACTTCATATGTGTTTCTATATATTTTACGAACAACATCCATCCGCCCATATGCATGTTGTTCCGTCCTTTACCTTGACCGTGTGTATTTGTCCGTCCAGCTACGCTAATCTCCACATGTGATGTCCCAGCTTCCCCTTCTTTGCCTGTAGCACCCTGTTAGGACGTCCTGTTTGGTAGGCACCTGTTCCGCTATATGTGATCGACTTCACTGCATAGATAATCATCGATGCAGTGGTCCAACGACACGACTTGTCCACATGTGTACAGTTATGTGCACCATGTCGTATGCAAACCTAGATGGTTTGGACGGGTACATACTACATGCGGATGTACACATTCTGCTGACACATTCACATGCAGCCATTTACATATCTGTACCTGCGGTGGGTTGGTGACATGTGGGTAATGATTTGCCAGCGTGGCATTGCCTAACACAAACATCTTACCACAGTTCAGGTATGCACATTGTGTGTGGTTGTATAGCTGCACACGGATGCTAGCAGGTTTGGGTGCAGAGGTATACATGGGTGGGACTGACATGTACAATGAGGCTATTGTGTAGTACATCCGAATGCATGGGTTCTGCTTCTGGATATTACACTTCATCATACGCCATCCAGTGTATGCAACAGAGACGTTGCTGGGTGTGGGATATGTTGCTATGCACATGTTTGCCTGTGTTTGAGGTATCTTGCTTCCTTACTGTTGTTATGTGAACACAGCTACCCGGCTATGTACTCTCACTACTGCTTGTGACCATTATGGTTGGCACCTTTTCCAGTGCCCATAGTGGGGCATGTTATGTGGAAACTTCGGGATTTGCAGGACTACACATACCCACGGCTAGTGCGGTTGACAGATCTTCACTTGTTTGCCATACTATAAGCTTATTCTGTAAGCATTTGGGTTCCTTATTTATTTTCTTATGCCATGTCTGTGTTTCATATCGTAATGTATATGTTTTATGCTACTATTACATGTATATTGCGGGAATTTGCATGGCAGGGGATCGGAGGTCATTTTCCATTTTTACGATTGTTACAGGGACACGACTGTCCAATCAGGGACTGTCCATGGCACATTGGGACAGCAGGTAACCCTGGTGACCATGCCCATGTCGCTACTGGGGTTTCCACCTTTTCCAGTTTCCGATCTGGGATATTTCCGGGACTCACATCTGACTTTACAGGCAGACACATACAAACGGTCACTATATAGCATAGAACTTCACTTGTTTGCCTAAATAATATGCTTATTGTTGTGGCAATTTGCTTGCTTATTCTGTTTCTTGTGTCATGTAGGTATTTCTGTTACAGAAATAACCAATTCATGCTACCATTACATTAAATACGGGATATCATTGTGTCCTACAATCGTAGCACATCAGCCATTTCTAATACGTTTTTCGGGACACAACTGGCCATGGAGAGACTGCCACAACCAAAGTGGGACAGGTGGTGACCTTAGTCGCTGCTCCTATGTCGGTGCGGCGCGATGACATGCGGCTGTACACCTTCTCTGAGTGTAAACACTGACGGTGCATTGCGGGATGAACGCGGTCTTATGCGTATCCTTTGCTCCTTGGACGGGTACACTTATGCCTTCGTGGCTTCTATTTGCTTCTCCGTTAATTTGGGACGGGGACTATGTTGCATACTGTACGTGCATTTCATTCTGCACAGGACCTGGCTGCTGCCATTACTATTGTGGGCGGACCGTGGCTGTCAGCACATTAGGTTGCTCACCTCATGCCGGCTTAGACACGCCTCCAGACGCATCCTACCTGGGCTCGCTCACGTACACTACGCACGTGTCTGTGATTCCGGTGCACTCTCATTAATATGTATATGGCGCTACTGCGCCGGCTATTCCATGCACCGCCGGCGCAGGCCTTACGCCGGCCTTGCGCCGAGCTTCATGAATCCCGGGGAAAGTTTTTTCCAATTCCCAGAGAGTCAAAATGTTAGATTATATAGTACTTTTCCTAGAAAATGAAAAATCAGTGTCCCTGTTTATCAAGTGCACATCCGCCTACATCATTTGCTGCTTTTCATTTTCTGAATGGCCTTCTACATTTCCTCTTCTTTGATGTCTAAATTTTCTTTTACAACTTTCAGCCTCAGTTATCATTTACTACTTCAATGCCTCACCGGCGTCTTTCATCCTCTCAGTATCTGCTGTTGATAAGTTTTTACATAGCATTACAATTTCACCCTCATCTCATTCACATCCTCCATGCTCTTCCAGTTCAGTTTCTTCAGTTTTATTACATATTTCTCCCCATTCTTGCAGTAATCATGCTACATATCTTCCTGTTTTATCAGTGTGCCTCCATCAGAGCTTCTGCCTTTCTACCTCAGTTTTCTAAATCCTGTACTTGCACATTACCCATTCTTCATCCAACCTTGCATCTTCCTGTACCTATCTAATCTATATTTCATTGGCTCTTTCTCTGATGCTTCTGCATGTCTTTGATCTCAATAACATTTTTCTGTAGTTTCTTTCCTTTTCTGTTACTCACAACTATCCACCTTTTTCACCCCATCCTACTAACTTATCCCACTCTGTTTCTTATCCCATTGGTTCTCTTTTGGTGTGTTTCTTTCCTCTTGTTTAATCTTTACCTGTATTCTGCTCACCTGCATTTCCCTTTGCCACATTGCCACTCCCTCTGCTTAATTTTCTTCATTTCTACAGAATACTCTAGCACCACATGAGCCTGGCACCATATTCCTCTCTGCTGGATTTCTGTTTTCCTTACAGGACACCAAAGTCGCCTGCTCCCTGATGACTTTGTTTCCTTGAAAAAAAGGAACGATTAAAACCCTATGTTTGTTCCCTCATGCCTATAGATTCCTCTTTTATCTACCAATACCTCTTTCACAATCCTCTTCCATATCTGTTGCCATTTTGCATATTCTGCTTTTGTCTTCTCTACTTCTATTTATTTATTTATTTTAATTTGTTTACCAAGGCAGGACATTGCTCTCAAGGGACCAGTTTTAGACCCAGCCTCATGGCAGCAACGTAGCAGAAAACTGAACACAGCAAAGCAACACATATGTAAAACAAATATAAGGTTAAAACATAACAGTAGTGAGAAAAATACAAAGAATAGCTGTTAGCCAACAAGCAATGGATGTTAACAGGACATAGTAATCCCAAGTTAATTACAATGTATAAGAATACAGTACTCTATTTACCATAATACACCAATCACAACTTGTTTACAAAATGTATCCCCCCTGGATTAGTACCATTTCTGGATTCCTTCATTTCTTCCCAGGATTGAAGGAACTTCTGGAAGATCTCCGTTCACTTCTTGTTGGGAACAGATATGTTCCCTAATTAATATAATTCCCCTCATTCTTTCCATGTTATATCACAAGTCTGGAAAAGATTCTTTTTTAAATAATAAGTCAATAGGCCTTTTGTTGTGATGTGCCTAGCCCCCACTACAGGGCATATTTTCACTCACAGTTTTTTGGCTTTGCTTATCTTTAACCTGGTTAACTTTATCATATCTATCCATGCACTCTCCATAACCTGTTTCTGTGATATCCTGACCCTTCTTATGGTATTTGAACTTCCCTGCATTGTACCTCAAAACACTAATACTGCTTTTGTTTTATTTAATTTGCATTTGTTAACCGAGGAAGAGCACTCTCTCCTATTGCATTCCATCTGTCTCCCTTTCCTCCGATTCCTCCTCTCAAATCTACACTTCTTTCTAAGCTATGTAGGGTACCTCCTTCTTTGGACACTTATAGTGTCTACGTCTACTGTTGTTTGCCAGTTTGCCATTTGCCACTGTGCTCCCTTGAAGACTGCTTATTTTCATTTCTTCTTTCTTATACCATTTCTCCATCTATTTAACCTTTTCCCATTGCATAATTTCATTTTCTTACCACGCACTGTCCCATCTATTGCCCAGTTCACATATCCTGCCTACCTGGCTCCCTATTATAATTCAGAGACTCATAACTGTGAGCCTGGGAATAATGAAAAATTTTTAAAAAAGTACAAACATGCAGGAGATTAGCAAATGCCAAACACTGTTGTTCTCTTTAAAAAAGTTGCTTTTGCAGAAGGAGAGCCCTCTGCAGCCCTTGATATTGAAGGCAAGCCCTCACTTCCAATCAGATTGCAGTACATCAGATATAAGGATATACTCAAAGTAAGAGTGATCCCAGAGGTGATATATACAAGGCTGCATTTTTCTCACTCAGCTTCACAATACCAGGGCTCATATTTATGAGTCTTAGAATATCAGATTGTTACCCAACAGCCCCTTATTACCCTGGCTCTCTTCTCATGGTTATTTAACTGATCATTTTACTGCTTCTGTGCTGAGAGGCACTTTTCCTTTACTAACTCTCGCTGGCTCATCTTCCAGTCTCTTTTGCTGTCCTTGATAGTTCTTAGTTCTCCTTTCATTCACTTTTACTTTCCTTGGCCTCCTCTCTTTGTGTTTTTGCTCTTTCCTCCTCTTCTTACTGTTTGAGTTATTTATTAATCTTATTCTGAATTCTTCATTTTCTAACTACAGTATACCTCTTATCTCTTTCTTGGATCTTTCCAATTAACCTCATTTTGCTTCCCAGTATTTCCATCCTTAAGAATGTCTTATCCATTGGCTTTTTAGTGTCATTTCTGTATTTTCCTCTTAAAATTCTTTTTCTTTATTCTTGCAGCTTAAATCACTTTTATGGTTTCCCTGACTCTCTCCTCTCTCATTTTGTTTTCTTCCTTAACTTGTCTATGTTTGTATACCCCTTTCGTCTCGTCTATCTGTTTGAAACAAAAACCCTTCCCTCTTCCTGTTGCTTACTCTCCACTAGTTCTCTCTGCATCCTTTTCATTGGGTCTGTATTAGAAGACCGAAGACGCATTATTTCGAATGCATCTTGGTCGAACTTAAAAGGCTGAAAACGCAAAATATCGAAGCGGCTGTTAAGCGAATTCTTTCCCTGGGAAAGAATTTGCTTGGCCGCTTTGGTACTTTGCTGTTTTCGGCACTGTAGTGCAGCCTTGGAACTGGTATATTTAAGTAGGGGAGGAGTGGGGGACGCAGCCCCCCACTTAATGTAATGCTTGAAATTGATTTTTATTTATTTATTTTTTTTATTGGAACAGTGATTTCTTTTCCCTTCAAAAAAAATTGCTGTTCTGACACTTCAACATTGTAAGCTTTCACTTACATAGGGTCGAACAATCACCGTTCGCTTTTGTAAGCGTTCGGTGATTTAATATAGACCCTTTTCATTCTGTGCTATTCCAATAGGATATCACCAGTTCAACCCCCACCCATTAATAGGCATCATAGTGCAGGTAAAAACCTCTAAAGGCTTTTCAGCTTTGCCTCCTGTTTTGCATGCTGGTCCTACTTACCTCTACTACCACAATATTCACCTCTCTAATGTCTGAACAACCCCCCTTTTCTCTTTCCTGCTTACCTGTTCATGTTCCTTCACTCCTTTCAGTTAACCTCTGCTACTCTCATCTTAACTGTTTTGAGGCTATTGTCTTCACTCCCCTAACCCTACTGGTGTCACTCTGCACTCCACCTTTTTGTCTGACTTATCAAGTTTTCTTTTTAACTAACATATTAAGAAAAAAACTTAGTTTGCTCAACTAGAACTGAGTCTTACCACTTTATTTTATCACCTTTATTCTTCAGGAAAATATTTTACATGTCTTAATTTCACATTGCAACTTGCATCTTTGCCTAATTCCCCCTTCCACCAACTCACCCACACTATCACATAGCTTGCTATATTAAATTTAAACTTGCTTTAGCACCAACTTTCAGGTTATATGCCTAGATTATAAGAAAACTGTGTAATTAAAAGCTCAGATGTAAATGTTCATAAAAGTAAGACAAAAAGCTTTATATATTAGTCTATATCAGTTTGTTTTCACTTTGCATCATGTCATTATGCTTATATGGCAGCATTAAAAATTGATAGTACCTGATCTCAGCAATGGCAAGTTTTTGTTCTCTCCATCAGGCTGGGGTAGAGCTATTAGCAGACTCCTTATTTTAGATCTTACAGGATCACTGAACCCACATGGATATGTTGTTTTCTAAATTGTGTATTCCTTGCTAGATCCCCTTCTGCACTTCCAGAAATGGCTTTTGTATTCCTCTGCCTCCTCTCTTCCTGGATGCCTGCTTCACTCTAGTTCATTCTTTCAGTGTTAACTCTGACACAGTTTCTTTCAGTTCGATTTTACATCGCAGAATCCAGTATATGCTATTACCCATTGTTCCCAGAGTATGTCTTTCTGGCACTCTGTCATTATTTATTATTGGGCCTTTGTCTGTGTCCTCCAACCTTCACTGTATTTTATGGTTTTGTTACTTCACAGACCGTGCCCTTGGGGGAACTTCTAGGGTTGTTTCCTATTGCACCCAGGAGTTATCTTGCCTTTTGTGACTGAGAAGTTGCTCAGTAATAACTAGTCATCCTTTGTGGATTTGTCAGTCCATTTCAGGACTTTGGTCATTTTATCTCTCTTGCTGGATTCCTTTGTACTGACTCTGGTCATGCTCACACCTGCTAAATTATTGGAGTGTCTTTGGAGAGCCAAATACTAGTCTTATCCCTTTCTAGTTCTGACCAGGTTTATTGGGGAATACCTGCATAGATCTCAGTCCATATCTCATTAGATTGCCTTGGACTCCTTCATAGTCCTGCCTTCTTATAAATAAGTTGTTCAGATTGTCTGGTAGAAGTTTTACATTCCATATGATGCTAGAATCTTTACAGTCCTTTTACTTAATGCTGCATACTGTATATAAGCTGTCCTTGCTGCTATAATTACTTGGCTTGTATAAGACACGCCTGTGGATACTCCCTCATCAGGCTTAATTTCTACATAGTAGATTCAGTTAGATTAAGATGGTATGCTGTTTGATAGGTATAAATGGTAGCAAAGTCTTTTTAAGCAGTAGGCCTTTAACTCTGGCTTGTTGGTTCTTTCTGTGGCTTCTGCTGTTCTCAGGTTTTCTCCCCTTGACATGTTCTCCTGGTGATGCAGCTGTCTTCTTAATTAAGGTCCAGGAATCTTTTTTTCTAGAATATGCAGTATTTATGAGTATGACACAAGATATTTTGACCCCTAGTCTGTCTTTCTGTTGGTTTTCTTGGCCTCAAGGGGAGACATTCACCTGACTGTCTTGTAGTGAAGTTTATTTTGATTATTGATTAGTAATATTCTTCTCTATGCAAAGAATGTCCAGAAACATATGATTTATTCATGTAGGGGCATGTGTAATTATTAGTTATGCAGTCCAAGAAGTCAATAAGGAGCCTAGTTCAAATTCCCACTACCCCCAAATCACTGTTTGGTTAAGTGACTTACTCAAGATCCCACAGTAAGCAAATAAAGATGGAAAGATTCAAAATCTGCATCCTTGGCACAGGAAGTAGTTCTTTAAAAAGGCAAACCTTTAGTCCTTTGTGCTAGCTGCCAAATATTAAATCTGTTTGCTAACAGTAAACCATTCAGTTTCTGTGGATTGTTTCTAGATGCACACAACTTTTACCTATTTTACATGAAGTTTAAGCACATTTTCTCATGTTAATCCTTCCATTATCAGAAAGATAGTCACTTTCTGAGGAAGATACTTTATTGTCATTGATTAACCTTCTTCTGTGCATAAACCAGAAATATTTTCTTTTCTTTTCCTTTTTGTAACCCTTATTGACATAACCTTGCTGGGGACGTACTGCAGACACCTCATAAACCGTTTCTTCATTGCCACTAAATACTTTCTGAGATATGGCCTTACTGCTTTAAGTGCTCAAACTTATAAAGATCATGTTGTGTAGCTAGTAACACTGGCTGCTGTTTTTACCTTTAGTCACCTTTATAAATGCATAATACATGAGTTGTAAACATGAGCACTGAGTGCAAATAAGCCCTAAAGAGAGCTCCCTGCTGAAATTTCAATGGCCACATCTATGATCCTTGGTATAGTAAGACTGAAAGTAAAAATCTAGTGAATACATGCGGTGTTGAAGGTTAATGTACCTAAGAGTATTCTTACTCAGAAATATAGCAATTTCAGAGTTAGGCTATTTAACTAGCATGGGTATAAGAGCAAAGCTCTCCACATCATGGGATACAAAAATCTGAAACCCCCTTCTAAAAGTGTTTTCATAACTTTAAAGTGAGTTTAAGAACTTGCTGTTTTGTTTAGACAGTTGGACTTTAGTCTTCATAAAAGATGCTTTTGCAGTTATAGCCTTATATAGACTTACAATATGAATCCATTAAGCACATGGACTTGAGGAACATGGCCATTCATGCAAATAACCCAGCAAAAATATTATTTTTGCCCCACTGTGCATGTAAAAAGCTTTTCCTGCTACCACCTCTTCCTTTCAGCTTAGAGAGAGGATATTTCTGCAGTTTAAAAAAATCACTGCTCTGCGTCAATGTAGGAGTTCATTTAATAAGCACATTTCAAGTGTAAATGCATGACTATAACATATAATGAGCAAACAGCAGATATATACTATGTAAAACAAGTCAAGGTAACTATTTTACCTTAGTTACTTGCTAGTTTGACAGGTCCTCTAGGCAATGTCTCAGAGTATATTTGACATTCAGGCAGTGCTGCATACATGTAATTATGTGAGGATGTCACAGTTTAGGCCAGAGTGAGTCTTACAGGCTACAGTGTCTTGAAGGCGTCCAGGTATGAATAGCCCTGCATTTACTGATACACAAAGCTTTGAAGCAGAATGAGAGAGGGTACCACTATGCACTTGGATCTTTCGGATGACTGACTGCTTTCTGAACTTAACCCACTTGTGTACTGACACAATCCTTACCATTATGCAAGTGAGTAGGTTCAGACTTCTTTCCTGTGCTAAACTGAACTGTTAGTAAAATTCCATTAATTTTTATCAATATTATTTCTAAAGCCATAAGCACATTTTTTTCCTGAAGAGTAGTCAGATTTGACCCTCAGAAATGTACTACTGGCCTAATTCCACTAATTCAGGTAAGAATATCTTTTACTAAATACCTTAAATTTGACATTGATTCATCAACAATATTCTAAGATATAAGATGACCTACACTGTGCTATTCAAAAGAGTATGATTAGAGTATGTTGGGCATAAAAAGACAAACTATAAAAGAAATTGCATTTGCTACACATAGCTCTTATATATTCCTGTTTCCTTGATTTTCTGTGTATTCCAAACAACTCTGTATATAAAGACTCTAACAGAGGAAGATGAAGTCCTAGAGTTTTAGACATCTTCTTTGCCTAAATTTCTCCTATTCTGTTAACAGAAAGAAATGCACTGTTGCAGAGGCATCAGGGATGAAAAATGCAAGCATAATAAAGTAACAGTAAATTTGTAAGCTAATAAAACTTGTAGGCAAAATTTTAAAATGTGATGATAGTAAACATTCAGCTGTCTACGGTTACATGAGTCAGAATGGTAATGTCTAGAAGTTATTCAGCAAATGTTGTCAAAATAAAATAAATGCAAGAAGGGAAATGCCTAGCATTTGACGTTCAGTTATTGAAATTTCTAACAATTAATTTAATTTAATTTAATTTAGAAAAGTCAGTAAAAGAGAAAAAAACATCTCTGTCACATTAACAAAATCCTGCAGAGTAAATGGCTCATAGTAAGAATGGCATAAGTGAGAGACAGATGTGGCCCACAAGAGAATGGATTATCTTGAAGTAATTTATCTTTAGAGAAAAGAAAGGAACCAAAGAAAAGCATTTAGCTTCAACTTTCTGTATTGAAGGCAATGCTTAGCAAAACTGCCACATGGCATTTATTTGGTTGTATTGCCAATGTCCTGAAAATGCTTTAGCTTTATGCTATATTGTTAATTTGAAGTTCATTTGGGTGAAGGTCCAGGAGAACACTTTTAAGATTTTTTTCTCTCTTGGAACTTCATACCATAGCTTCAGATAGTGTTTCTTTGTCATGGTAATTAACTGTGCTAAAGGTAGACAGTCAGTAATTAATGTGTAAAAGAACTTTATGAACTTTTCTTATTTCTACAGTTATGAAAGCTTATGTATTCCACTTTGCCAGTTGTCTGAATTCTTCTGTTTCAAGAAGTATGTCCATTAAAGTCACACTTTAAAATGAAATAATTATCGTAATACATTAGATAACTCAAGCCAAGCACTCTTGTCAGCTCTGTTACAGCTTTTGTTCATTTCCACCCAGAATCCCCTACTCAAGGACACTCGTGTCTTATCCTGTAATTTTCAAATTACTAATCATTCTATTTCAGACTGTATTTAGCCTAGCTTTAACAGTCTGTACTTAGGTATGTTTTTTGCTGTAAAGTCATTGTGAAATATGAAGAAAGTCCAAAAACTGTAGCAAGAGAACAGAGGCTCCAAGTGGAAAAAACAAGAAACTGGAACACACCAAATCCACTGGATACACCACACAGAGATGTCGACTGTTGTAACAAGACTTCTTTATTGAAGACAAGAACACACAAGCGCTTTCACGTAGCTGTACTACGCTTCTTCAGGTGTAATGAAATATAAATTTGAGCAGTCATTTATACAAAGATTTTTGGCGCTCAAACTTAACTAATTAAAGCACTAATTGAATAATTGTGACATTCATCCTAGGCTAGTTTAAAAAGACATCATTAATAAACTCAAATAAAACAAATAAAAAAATCAATAAAAACATTTAAAATGTTTAAAATGCATGAATAAACACAGTTGACATAAAACGCACTCAATACGCCTTAAATAAACTTGATTACTGCAAAAATATGGCATACTCAACTACAAAGCTAGCAGTGCACGCCTGCTGACAAGCCAAAATTACTATAGAACAAATCAGTACGTGCCCGTAGTCAAAATACTCACTTTGGTCCACAAGCCAAAATACTTTTAAGACGAAAATATAAAGCACAGCGATATCACTGATAGAGTTATAAAGTATATAATAACTCAGTTATTAGAGTCGCTAAACTGGGCTCATCCTAAGCTCCTTATCATAAAACATCCAGTTAAAAAACAAGGCGAATACATCAAACAACACCAAAAATATGTAATATGGTGTTATGTTAAGACAGATGATATTGCCAAACTCCACTACCAAACAGAATAACCAAACAGTAACTATTCTTCAAGAGAACAGCAGTATATTGTAACTGTAAAAAGTGCAAAACATAACGATCACTAAGAACAGGTTGGTACAACCATCTCTACGGCTTAACATCAAGAAATACATATTGGCCTGAACTACAGCTGCAAAATATCCTAAAATAGCATAGCAGCTTTACCTTTCAGATAATAAAGATGAGACCCATCGATAGCGGTCATGATCAGAACAGGATCGCTATTGTAATCTATCCAAGCAAGTTCATGTAAACACAGTCAACGCATCAAGGGTTGGTCCGACAATGAAAAACATCCTATTAGCAACGGCAGCTGAGCAACGGAGAACTCACCTATAAGAGAAAGTAAACCTAACTGTCTTAGTAGCAAACATAGCCAGAACTGTCTAAAACTATAGACGATGGCTATAACAATCAACTATTGATGTTATACAAACAAAATGATTAATGCTAATAACATCCAACATCCAGAAATCTAAGAAATGCTGGTTGATTTGAAAATTAATGCTGATATAGTTAAAACGTAAACTGTGACGGCATTGGATGCCCAAATAAAAATAACAAAGACCAAAAGAGTCTGACCAAAGCGTGTGAATATGACAACAAAAATAAAATGTAAATAATAATAATAAGACAGTCTAACATGATAGACTGGAACAAACAAAGAAAAACTCAAAAAATATATACTAAAGTTTAAAGCCTGCTGTAGGCTGACAACAACCGTGGTGTTACCCAGTTGTTCATTATACCAAAAGGCTGATATATAGCAAGCAGCAGTGTACCATAAGTACAATGCTGCAGGATGAAAAATCAAGAAAATTATAAGAGTAAAACTGTATAATTGACTTAACAAAAATAGAAACTAAATCATACTATGAATGTTATGAAAATGTTATAAGTAATCTGTCATCTATCCACTCATGCCACATAAAGGCCTTGACAGTGTATGCATTCTGAATACCCAACAAATCAATATTTAGACTACAAATATGCCTATAGCAACATAACATAGGACATAGTGTATAAAAAAATAACAAAATATGGTTCATGGAGCCTATCTATGAAGAGTGGACCTGTAAAAAGGCACAGAAAAATCTCAAGAGGTATGAAAACAAGATAAAGCACACTAGATAATATGCCAAACAACAGGACCAATAAAGTCGTGCCTTCACTTCCTCATATTGAGAACAGGTCTAACTGAGACATATTGATTGATACCTGGATGGAGGTGTGCTTTCAAGTTAAAAATCCACTTAAGCTCCCTAAGGGCCAGTTGGTTCATGTTGTCTCCTTCCCTACAATTGATTGCCATCAGTTCCAGAACCATGAATTTAAATCTATGTGTGTTAAATTCCAAAACATGCTTGGCCAGAGCACTACTATCATTGCCTTTCTTGATATCATAGCAATGGTTGTATATCCTATCACAAAGTCTTCTTTTCGTGAGGCCTACGTAAAAAGCCTGGCATGAGTCGCATATGGCCAAATATATTAGGTTGGTACTATTGCAATTGCTGTAAAATCTAGGTGTAAACAAAAAGGAACCATCTGGATGTGTGAAACTGAGGTCAACCGATATATGGTGGCACATATGACAGTGGCCACAGGGAAAAGTCCCTATGCGACCACTGTGGGGGTTATTAGTCAAACGATTCCGCTCTACGCACAAAATTTGTTTTAAATTGTTGCATGTCTTATAGCTGAATGTTGGATGAGCCCCTACAATACTTCTAGTAAATGGAAATGCAACCAGCACATTCCAGTTCCTGCTAATAATTTTGTTGTGTGCAACTACATCACTAGTGTATCTAGTAACATAAGAGAGTCTATCAGCATGCCCATGATTACCAGAAGCAAAAAAGGGAACACTACGCCTGCCTTCACCAGCACTATCTCTCGTACCAAATAATTTCATAAAAACCTCCTGCTTACAGTCATCTATAAGTTTGGAGGGATACCCTCTTTCTTCTAACAAGCCTTCAAGTATAGTAAGCTCAGAGGTCAAATCACCTTCATCATTGCAAATCCTACATACTCTGTACATTTGGCTCAAAATGATACCTCTAAAGGTGAACCTGGGATGCATGCTTTCAAACTGAAGCAGAGAATTCCTCCAGATGGACTTCCTATATAGTGACGTAACTATCTTATTACCACTAAATTGCAACTTAAGATCTAAAAAATGTGCTCGAACTGGGGAAATATCTGCTGTAAACCTCAAAAAAGTAGAGGTTAGTTCTAAATCAGCAATGAAGCTTAGACAGTCTGTTTCAGTCCCATCCCATACAAAAAGGATGTCATCAACGAACCTCTTGTACATTTTTACCTTCTTATAGTCAGGATGCTTGAAAAGATGTAGCAACTCCCAATGATGGACTACCAGGTTAGCATAGCTGTTAGCACAGGGAGTGCCCATGGCAACTCCCCACTTCTGAAGGAACAACTGATCCTGGAACAGAAATATATTGTTCTCTAATATCATCTCTAACAGACAATTGATCAAGATCTGTCTGCTGTTACTATAACTTGAATTGCTAACTAAAATCTCTCTAATGGCCAGCATCCCTAAATCATTGGGAATGCTCGTAAAGAGGTTCTGGACGTCCATGGTGACTAACAGCATTGTTGTTCCACTCCTATCTAACTCAAAAACTTTAAGGTACTCAACAAGCTGATAAGAATCTTTCAGGATAACTGGAATATCATCCACTAAGGGGCGTAACAGCCCTTCAACAAAGGAAGAAATAGTGGATGTGATCCAACGTTCACCTGCAACAATGGGTTGCATTGGTACTGGTATAACCGCCTTGTGTATTTTGGGTAGGCCCTTAATAATGGGCAAAGTTGGATACTCAACCACAAAATGTTCATAAAGCTCACAGCTAATCTGTCCACACATTAGAAGGTCATAGAGATTGTCATGTACCAACTTCACAATTTTGCTGACATGTTCTCTGGAAATGACCTCATATACTCTATCATCTGACAACATATTGTTCATGGTGGCAATATACTCTGAAGTATCCATAACAACCACTGCTCCTCCTTTGTCAGCTTGTTTGACAATAACATTTTCATTGTTCTTAAGGGAAGCAATGGAACTCTGCTCAGCTTTGCTAACATTATAGAAACTACATCTTTTCTTACTATTGCTTAACCTAAACCAGTCATAAAAATCACTCTCACACATTTTCTGGAAACTCTCAACATTGTGTGGCAACATAGGTGTAAAGCTGCTCTTGACCCTAAAAAAACTTTTTAAAGTATTAGTGTCCAGAGCCTTGCTATCTTTGAAAAAAATCTTAAGGGAGACATTGCGACAAAACAGTCTTAAGTCTATTAAAATGTCACTTAAGTGGCTGACCTGTGAGGGAATGAAATTCAATCCCTTCTCTAAAATAGACAGGTCTGAACCAGACAGAGTACAACTGGAGATGTTATGAACAAGGGAGTGAGTTCTCTCTTCCTCTAAGTTGGTCGACATGAGACTCAATTTCTTCGTCTCCTGTTGCTTGGAAAGTTTTCTACTGATCCCTTTCTTTTCCTTGGGCCTCTGCTGCTTGACCGGCCCCGCCATCCTGGTTGTTCCTTGACAGGAAAGGGTAAAAAATGATTATTGGCAGAAGACGAATCCTTCGGTCTAGCACCTGCTGTCAAGGACATTTTAGCTGCTTGCTGGTTAGGAGGCTGAGTACTGATGTCAATATTAACCCCACCAACTGTAGTGGGAATAGAGTTAGAAAGCATGGAGGTTGGATTAATCATGCTGGTAACTGAAGAATGGGCAGGTTGAGCAAAGCAAGGTTCAGCTTTATGCTATATTGTTAATTTGAAGTTCATTTGGGTGAAGGTCCAGGAGAACAGTTTTAAGATTTTTTTCTCTCTTGGAACTTCATACCATAACTTCAGATAGTGTTTCTTTGTCATGGTAATTAACTGTGCTAAAGGTAGACAGTCAGTAATTAATGTGTAAAAGAACTTTATGAACTTTTCTTATTTCTACAGTTATGAAAGCTTATGTATTCCACTTTGCCAGTTGTCTGAATTCTTCTGTTTCAAGAACTATGTCCATTAAAATCACACTTTAAAATGAAATAATTATCGTAATACATTAGATAACTCATGCCAAGCACTCTTGTCAGCTCTGTTACAGCTTTTGTTCATTTCCACCCAGAATCCCCTACTCAAGGACACTCGTGTCTTATCCTGTAATTTTCAAATTACTAATCATTCTATTTCAGACTGTATTTAGCCTAGCTTTAACAGTCTGTACTTAGGTATGTTTCTTGCTGTAAAGTCATTGTGAAATATATAATGCTAAACTCCCCAAACCTCTTTTCTGAGTACCATTAAAATATTTTATCTCAAATTTGAATAGAGACTTGGGTGAATTGCCAAAGTATGAGTCGCTCTAAGATCAAAACTGATACAAAAACAGGGAAACTTCATACTGTACACAGAGGTGAAGGAGTAAGAAGCAAGATAAGGCAGAGCAAGAGAGGAGTGAAAACTATTTGGACTTAGGAAGACGGAGTTATGCCAAGAGGAAAGATATGAATGTGGTATATGATAAAAAAGTAACAAAACTAACACATGAGTTAATTTTAATGAAGCTGAAAGGATAAAACGAAAATATAATTTCAGCTACTATGACGTAGAAGAAGGTAAAGCAGTTTGAAAATAATTTTCCTTGGTGATTCATAAGCAGGTACTCTCAGTGAAGGCTACCATGCTATAGAATCATGAAACATGTTAGAAAGTGATTTGGGTATACTGTGCTACAGTGGCTTAGGAGTTCAGCGGAAGGACTGTACAATGGAAGGGTCATGTTTACATGAAAGTTTGGCTAGTCAGTCTGATGGATGTCCTCCAAACTGCATAAGTGGATGACAAGACCTATTTGTTTTACTGAAGGGTGCATGATTCATAAATATAACTTTGTATCTGCATGTCATGCAGTGACAGTTGTTTGTGTTATAAGCCAGACATAGGAATAGTGTGTGCCACAACAGGGCAGGAAACACAAAAGCCTGAGCACACTGCAGTACAGCAGTGATATAAGCACTGCACAGCACAAAGGGGATGATAAAGCTAACAATGAATGAGAAATGAATGAGAAGTGCTGGGGCTATCAGGCTAGTATGGGATACACTAGTGTTCAGCAACATGCAAAATTTGGTTGTGCATCTGAAGATCAAGATTGCAGGACTGATCACTTTCCTGAGAAGCAGAAATCTTGGAGTTGGCATATATACAAAGTGGGGTTAAGGGGGTGATGCAGGGCTTTCCACCCTACAAAAACATTTTCTTACTGATTTTTTATTTTGTTTGTAGATTTGACTGCAGTTCTCCTTGGAGTATTTGTAAAGTTTTGTGATTGCATTTACAGAATTGAATACAAAACAGGTACAGTTTTGTTAGGTGGCCAGAATGTTGTGTCAATATGGCAACACAGATTATTAGTTCTAATATGAATTAAAAACATATACTTGTGCCAAGTCATACTGCAGAAGTCTTGTAAGATGTGATTTGATAAATTGTTATATAGAAGCCTACTCCAAAAAGATCAGTCTGAAGAACATCTTAATGTCATCTGCTTGTATTTTCAGGTTTGGACATATGGTGTGTGATGAGTTTTATGTATAACATGTAGTTGTTTGATAGCTAGGACTTTTGTTACATCATAACATTAGGATACTTTACAAAATATAGCAATACAGAAATAGACACTACCTCATTAGGAATGAAACTGATTTTATTGATAATCAACAATTAAGATATGAGGGTGATGCCTGAAGTGCATTATTTCTTGGGATTGGATAAATGCAGACAGACTCATTGCTGTTTCTTCACATTTCATTGTTCTACTGGTTGGATGAGGTCTTCACTGTTGACCTATCTATGACAAAACTTCCTTTGAAACTACTATGATTTATGTCACAAGCAAGTTTTAAGTCCCCAGATTGGGTAGTTCAGATGCTATTTGTTTTATAGATTTGCAAGAGGTCCATTCGAGTGGGATGCCTTGTATGCCAGATGTAGATCATTCCTCAACAATCAGTAGGAGATAGAGTATAGAGAAAGAACTTAGATTTTATCTGCACAGGACATGTTGTTAGTGCCATGTATCCTTTTTATGAAGAACGCAAGTGACTTTATAACTATAATAATAGTAAAACGGAAGTCTCATGTGTGGAGACACTCATTTAACCTCACATAGTAATGCAGGAAACTGTGATTGTGACCTCATACCTGTTAATATGATAAAAAGGGTAGAGAGACTTTTTTAGATGACGCCAAATTAAAATAGTTGAACATCTAAAAAATTCTGGGACTTTCTTATGATGTGTTTTGATAAAAAGCATACCATGATAGCAGGGGATCTTAACATTCCTAGTCTGAAGTGGAAGGTAACAACCACAAAGAATGTAGATATAAAAGACAACATTAAGCCTAGTATATAAAATACTTATATTCAGATAATGGCTGACCCCATGAGACTAAATATTTTTGACATTATATGGATGCAAGATAATATAATATTAAAATGTGTACACTACAACCCAAGTTAATAACTCAGAACATCTTTGCATACTATGGGTGGTTAATACTTTATCGTCCAGGGTTCATGTACAATAAAGTATATATAAAAAAAATGTCATTAACCCAGTTTTATATCAATCAATGGGGAGATGAAAGAACAGAATTGGCAAGCCTCTCTGGTAGATAAAAGTGAGCAGAAAAGCTGGGAAATGTTTTATGATCATGCTAATCAACTGACAGATAGCTGTCCCTGGTGATCACGTTGGGAAACAAAGGAGGATATTTCCACTGTGGTGGTGATAAAAGCCTAAATTAAAGCATGCACTAAAAAGAAATATCTCTGGCAGTTATATAGAGGGTATCCAGAATTAAGCAGTAAACAAAAAGCTTAAGCAGCCTTTAGACAAAAAACAAGAAAGGCTTGAGGAAGGCATGAAATTAAGTTGCCTGACTAAGCCAGCAGTAAAATGAAGCCATTGTTTGAACATCTAAAAAGCTATAAAAAGAATAGACAATGAAATATTAACTTTTTAGCTGATAAGGTATAATAATCGAAGATAACCATTTCATTAAGGTATGCAGTAGATATGTATTTTGAGGGGTAAAATAATTCATAAGAAAAAAAAGGCATAAGAATTATAAAAGCGATACTTGCTCTGAAGTTATTACAAATATGGTATAAAATCCATCTCTGCAGCTAGAGTTGATAGTCTATATGGGCATTCTTTCAAGCATCTGGCTCTGTACTTGATGCATTTATGCCAGCTTTCCCTCAAAATGAGTTTTATGCCTAAAAAACTGCAAGTAAACAATGAGTATGTGGAATGGCTATGGGAGCAGTTTGGGTCCCTATTTATGCCAACATGGTCATATACTGGTAGGAGAAAACATGGGTCTATATTACATTACCAAAAGTTCAAATCAGCAAAAATCAATCCAACAAGAAGACAACACCGAAATTGCATAAAACTGAACATTTACTTTCCCAAAGTTTAAAATATCGAAACAGCGGCTGCACATCTTTCACAACTCTCAGAGCTTCTGAATAGAAATCGCAGTTCAGTGAGGATTAGGATATGTACCTTTATCCTCAATGTCGTGCAATCTCAGAGTTGGTATATATAATATGCCGGGGTGTGGGGGACATAGCCCCCCACATAGGCAGTGCACCCCTGCAAAAATGTAAGAGAAGCTTTATTTTTGTTTTTAATTGAAACAGTTGCTGTTTCAATATTTTAAACTTTGGGAAAATAAACATTTGGTTTTATGCAATTTCAGTGGTGTCGTCTCACTGGATTTATTTTCACTGATTTGAACTTTCAGTAATGTAACACAAACCTGAGAAAACACATATTTTAAATTCAATATTTTCTGACTCCTGTCAAATTTACCTATGTTATTTGGATGATATTTGCGTCTTCTGGACCACCCCATGTGAGATGAAAAGTGATTTTTTTTTTTAAATAATAACATCCTTTCTATTGTATACAATTCACAATGGATGCAGTTAACTTCTGGATGTCCATGTTTAGAAGGACAAGGTTAATAAATGTTTTCAGCCATCTATTTATAGGAAACCTACTTTCTCTAATACTTATTTACATTTTAACAGTTGTCATCCCTTGTTCTGTAAAAGGAACATATTCGAAGGACAATTGGTGACATCTGCAAGAATGAGTTCTTCCTATGGGATCTTCACAAGAGAATATGATTACATTTTAAACATGTTTCAGGAGAGGGGTTACAAACTCAACCAATTTGTTTGAGATGAAGTATTCAGGGGCTGGGATATAAAATATTGTCCCCTTTTCTGTTCTGATTTTTAACAAAAAAACTCAATTTGGAAAAGTTACACAAATACAGATAGTCTCCTGCACACAGAGAGACACAAAGTCATAAAATATCAGGATTTGCAAGCAGAAACAAGAGCAATGTGGACGAAAGATGCCCAGATAGTTCCATTAGTAGTAGGAGCAACGAGGCCTTATAAAAAAGAGTCTACAATCATATTTAGATATGATACCAGTACATGTAACTCTATGAATTAAAGAAGGAGTCATTACTGGGCACATTGTGAGTGCTGCAATGAGCACTTTTGGCTGACATCAAAGAATGACACAATACTAATTTCATGATGCTATTAGAAACCCAAAAGATTTGGAGAAATTAAAAAATGGAAGAAGGTCTAACACAGGTTACATAACAGCATGATGGGATGAGTCCCCAGAAGAAGGAGAACAGGAAGATCAGGAGACATCTAAAGAAGAAATATGGACAAGGGAAAGAAAAATATATTTAATATGGTGTAATATTTATGCAAAGGAGAAAGCAAAACTAATCAATACAAAAAGAGCAGCAGCAAAGATTTGAAGAGAAATACAGGCAAAGGAATACAGATATGGAAAATTTTACAATACAAAACACAAGAAGACAAAGAGGAAAAATAGAAAAGGAAATCAGTAATGGAGAAGTTAAATAAATAGAAACAAAGGTCATGACATACCTCCAAAGTGAAGGATTCAGTGTAGAAAATCTAATTCAGAAAGCACCACAACAGGACAGAGCAATTTAACTCCACATTAAGGGGAAACCAGTGGAATGGGAAGCAATTGGTCAGGTGCCATGTGAAGATAATTTGGAGCCTTCCACATAAACTAGTATAAAAATTCACTTGAAGCTGGTCAGCAAGGGAAGGAACAGAAAGCTCTGGAAACTCTGGTTCAGTTAATGTTGAGGAGTGATAGGCCAGTAAGTTCCCATATGACAGAGCAATGGATGGCACAGGACGAAAATGAAGAGAATGTGCCACAGGAAGATGCTATAGAACTTTCAATAGAATGCCCGCAGGAAATGGAAAACAAAAATGTGCCCTCAGTCTAGAAGAAACCAAGCTAAGAAAAGAGTTGTTTGACTTGATAGAAATAGATAGACATATTAAGATCAATGAAAGAAGTAGACTGCAGAAGGTCAATATAACCCAAAAAGTCAGACGTTTGATAAAACAAATGAACACAGTAATTAGGACCGTCCATAGAGATTCATGTGAAATAACAGACGCAAACAGTATATATTACTGTGCAGCTAAATTAATAACTGATAAAGTTCTACCACAAGAATGCAGTGTAGTGAGGGACAGAAAGGAGAAATCAAATACCATCATGGAAGTATCGAATAGAGAAAACTATAAAGCAACTAAAACAAGAATTGTCACTATTAAAAGAGTATAGAAGAGGGAACAGATCAAAGAAAATACTTAAAAAATAGACATGATAAAAGCAATGCTCAGTATTGGAACAGATCAGGATCTATCATGCATTATTGCAAATAAACTAAAAATCTCAGCACAGGTGAAAAAACTTAGAAGATATGTAGATAAATGTAAAGGAAAAGTACAAAATAAGCAATTTATTGATGACCCAAAAAAAGTTTCATAGAGAATTGGAAAACAAGGTAAAAGAATTGAAAGATGACCAAAAGAAGAAGAAATGGAAACATTTTGGAGAAGAATCTATGAAGCTCCTGTGGAACATAACAAAGATGCTAAATGGATAGAAGAAGAAAAAGAAATAATAAGAAGTTTAAAGGTACAGGATATGAAATGGGATGAAGTAATGACCAGAGAGATGGAAATGAAGTTAAGAAAAGCCTCTAATTGAAAAACCTCAGGCCCAGATGCAGTACCTAACTTCTGGTTAAAAGTATTAACATCTTCTTTGAAGATTTAGCCATGAGTAAGAATTATTTATATGCACACCCTGGGCATCAACCTGGTTAACAAGAGGAAAAACAATGCTCCTACTTAAGAGTGAACCTGAAAGCTACCCTAAAAATTATAAACTAATAACTTGCCTTCTAACGACATATAAACTATACACTGGAATTGATGCCAACAGAGTCTAAAGTCATTTAGAAGAAAAGTCTATTATGGCAGTAGAACAAATGGGCAATAAAAGAAAGTCATATGGAACAAAGGATAATTTGCTGTTAAATAAAGTCATAGTAGAGAACTGTAAAATGCGGAAGAATTTAAGTATGGCATTGACTACAAAAAAGCATTTGATAGCATCCCACATTCATGGATAAAAGAGTGCTTAAAAATGTATAAGATATACCCTACACTGATTAACTACATTACAGTGACCATACAACAGTGGCAGACCACTTTGCAATTAAGCCATGATAAAGGACAACTTGTTATTCCAGGTATAAAAATCCAAAGGCGTGTATTCCTAGGTGATGCTTTATCAATGCTGCTATTCTGCCTTGCCCTTAATCCACTAAGCTGTCTACTTAACAGCTTAGGTCATGGTTATAATTTGGCTATTAGAAAACAACAAAGTATAAAGACTTCTCATCTTCTCTTTGTCAATAATTTGAAACTGTATAGCTCATCAGATGAGGAACTGAAAGCACAACTGCAAGTTGTCAAAACATTTTCAGATGGTATAAGAATGCAATTTGGTCTTGATAAATATACAAAAGCAACCTTTAGAGCAGGAAAACTGCAGCACCAAGAAAACATCAGTTTGGGACAAGAATGTGATATTAAAGAACTTGAGCAAGAGGGAGTGTATAAATATTTGGGAATTGATGAAGGATCAAAAATAAAACATGAACAAATGCGAATAAAACTTAGTAAGGAGTCCTTTAGAACACTTAAATTAATCCTGAAAACAGCGTTGACATCTATTAACAAAATCCAAGCTATAAACCAATTTTCTCTTCCTGTCCTAACTTACAGTTTTGGAGTTATTGACTGGCCCCAAAATGTGTTGGATAGATTAGACTGGAAAACAAGAAGGGTGCTTCATGCTCACCAAATTATTTAGAAAAGTCAGTGCATACCAAGATTATATATTCCCCATCTGAAGGAGGGATGGTCCTCCTTGAAATTGATTACATGTATAGATCTGCAATCGTGGGACTCCACACATATCTGTTGACCTCACAAGACCCAAATGTAGTAAAAGTTTTGAAACATGAGAACAAATCTAAGATGACTTCCCTGCTTAATCTATTAGAAGCATATCGGCATCAAGCGGAAATGGAAATCAAACCACAAGTGGATAAAAATCAGGAAGCAACTGAATGTGCCAAAAACCAAAAGAAAGGCTATAAGATGAAGGACCAGATGAGAAGGCAAGAAATGTGGAAAATGCATATAGCTGCAAGTATAGAACGTTTTGGAAGACCCTCATGTTCATCAGGAACGAATGCAGGAATGGTTAAGGAGAGGTGAATTTAATCCAAGAGATGACAGGTTAATATTGGCGGCACAAGATAGTGGGTTATATATATGTTGGTTTAGAAAGTCCATTGAACATGTGGGAGGAATAGACAAATGTAGGTTTTGTAAAACATAATTGGAAACAGTTGCACATCTCATTGCTGGCTGCAACATACTAATGGCAGAAGGAGTGAATACTGAAAGGCATAATAATGTGGTAAGACTGTTGCAATGGAGATTGTGCAAACATTATGGTATTAAAGTGGTTGAAAAACACTGGAAACATGAGCCACAAAGCATCATAGAAAATGATGAAGTCTACATCACATGGGATCATTCATTGCCTCCAGTTCAAAAGATAGATGCTAGAAAACCAGATATAGTGGTCCAGGAAAAGAAGACAAAAGTAGCATTGATCATTGAAATCGCCACACCCAGTGACTATAGCATCCTGCGTAGAGAGAGACACAAAGTCATAAAATATCAGGATTTGCAGGCAGAAGCAAGAACAATGGGAAGAAAGATACCCAGACAGTTCCAATAGTAGAAGGAGCAACTGGTCTTATAAAAAAAAAAGTCTACAATCATATTTAGGTATGTTACCAATACATGTAACTCCGTATGAATTGCAGAAGGGGTCATTAATGGGCACATTGTGGGTGCTGCGAAAAGCACTTTTGGCTGACATCAAAGAGTGAAACCATACTAATTTCATGAAATTTAATCTTACTTTGACTTAAGAATGGGGTCCATTATTGTCATGGTATTAGAAACCCAAAAGATTTGGAGACATTAAAAAAATGGATAGACCTGAACACACCATTTCCCTGATTATTAAATGCATTTCTGATTTCAGGTTCATTAAGGACATTGTTTATAAGAATTGAAACATTCTTAAAGAGGATGATGAGATTTGTAATATTCTTTGGGGAACACCAAAATCATGTTTAAAACTTGGAAAAATGTTAAAAGTTTATTTGAAAACACCTTTGCCCCTAAAACACATAAAATACACAGAGGAACCTGTAAATGTGGGTCTTGGGGTCAATACCCCTATGTCTTACAACAAGAATTAATTAGTTTGAACAATTACTGTCATTCTAAACTTAAACTGGCAGATGGTAACTGTCACATTACCCTGTGCTCCATCTGTCCTTGTTTGCATATTTGAAAGACAGAGAGACAACTAATTTATGAACATTATCATGACATTGTTAAGCACAATATTAACAATTATTTATATAAACATTCTCTTAATTGCCCTGGTTTGAACAAATGTATCAGCCAAATTCAATAAAACATACATGGTCTGTTTCTACTGTGTGTGTGTCGCGCCATGATGTGCACACAGTATCACAGTGTTTTAGATTCAGTAAGTGCTGTGTAGAGGCGTGCACCACTATGCAAACAAGGCAGACACTATGGGATACTAGTTACAGCATAAGCAGCTGAATTGAATGTTAACCAATCCAACATAGAGGAGCTATTCAGCAAGCTATAAAGCAACCATGTAGACTCAGTGCTTTTTTTTCCCTGCTGATTCCAAAACCTATTGGAATACAGCCATGGAAGCAGTCTACACAGAAAGAATGTTAGGGGCTGCTGCTGCTTTAATTCATTTGTATGTGCAACTGGCTGAAGCCAATGCTGCTGCTGCTGCCAATAGACCAGGCTAAGAAGGAAAAGACTTTTCAGACCTTGTTTAACTTATTACAATCTACATGACTTGAAAATTGTAGAGTGCTACAGAGTGGATTGAGATGCACTACAGGAACTCTGCTATCTCTGTCATCTTCAACTAGAGCCAGGGCCAAATGAGGGGAACCCATTTCAGTGGAGACAAAGGTATATGTAACACTTAGAATCTTAGCTACAGGGGTCTTTCAGAGGCCAATAAGGGATATGCTGGGGATGTCACAGGCATCAGCATCCAGGATCCTCCATCAATTCTTGAATGCTATGCTCCAACATGCCAGTGACCACATATATTTTACCCCTACTCCTGAGGACAGGAACAGAAATATGCAGGTGTTCTACCCTGTAGCACACTACCCTGAAGTACCAGGGGCCATAGATTGCACATATTTATTTATTTATTTGTTTGTTTATTTATTTGTAGTTTGTTAACAGGGAAAGTCCAGTGGGCCATATTTAGCCCTTTTTCAATGGAGGCCCGGGGAGAAAAGCTGCAAGTACATACAAAATATATTGGCAGTTAATACAGTTATAGGAGAAAAAGCTCCAATTACATACAAAATGTATTGGATGTTTATACAAGTATTAAAACAAAACAGTGTAGTGAAAACAGTCACTGAGATATTACATTTTATTTTTATAAAATAACAGTTGTGTAACAACTATGTTATAAAATAACATAGTTGTTACACAATTTAAACAATATGAACCATTATTTCTTGAGGAATTAAGAGAGGGAGCTGGTTTTAAGGAGAGAGAGGAGAAGACAAAGCTGGAGAAGAACTGTAGGGGAAGCTAGAGTTTAAGAGATGTGGAGATTGATGGCAAGATGGGTGTAAGGGAAGTTTAAGAGGCGTGGGAGCAGGAGCATTCCCAGGTGGAGGAGAGATAAAAGTGGAGAAGGGACTTAAAGGCAGAAGGATTTTGGGTAGTCCGAATGTAGGGAGGAAGAAAGTTTCATTTTCGTGCAAGAGAGAAGCCTAATAGAGATTGGCCAGCAGTACATAGAGGTTTGTACAGTTCAAATAGGTTCTGATTATTGGATCTGAGAGAACAGCCAGGAAGGTGCATTGTGAATATGGACAATAGTGAAGGGCATTTGGAAGGGTTGAAAATAAGTTTATGAGCAGTAGAGAGTTGAATGAAAGTGAGATGATTGGGGCGCTCTAACCAATTCAGTGATTGTAAGGAGATGCAGTGGTGAGAGGAAGATTTGGAATTTGTAGCAAACTTGGAGATTTTATAGCAGCAGGATGCCAGTTTAGCTTTGAGGGTACTTTGAAAGTTGGTGAGAATTGGAGCTCCATATGGGAGGTAGAGGAGGAGGTAAGTGGTAGAGAGGGTAATCCTTGTTGAGGAGATTAGGTAGCAGTTATGGTGGTAAAGCACGCCTAGCTTCCGAGAAGCTTGTTGTGAGGGACTATTTCAATAGGGGTCATGAAAGTGAAAGAGTTTTTGTCTATTGCATAGTTCTTAGTGGGAGAAAAAATCATAAGTTTAGTTTTAGTTGCATTAAGTGCTAAATAGTTATTTAGCATCCATGTCTCAGTACTACTAAAGGCAGCCTGTATTAGTTGTATACGTTTGGGGAGAGAATCAGCTGAGCAGATGATAGCAGAGTCATCCACATATTGGACAAGTTTAGCATTAGGGATGCATGATGGAAGTCATTAATGAAGATATTAAACAGTAAAGGCCCTAAGATAGACCCTTGGGGTACTCCTGTGAGGGTATCAAGGAAAGAAGAGGTACAATTGTTCCATTTAGCGGACTGTTGCATATTTGAAAGATAACTAGAAAACCAATTAATAGTTGGGGAAGAGAGGGTAAGATGTGAGAGCTTTGGCAGTAGTAAGCTATGGGAAATGGTATCGAAGGCTTTTGATAAGTCTAAGAACAGACAGGATACAACATCATCAGAGTCTCGGGCATGGTTGATTATGTTGAGGTAAGATAAGAGGGCTGAGGAAGTACTATGGTGGGGTCTGAAGCCATGTTTTGTAGGGGACAGGAGGTTATTGTCTAGGAGGAAGGAAAGAAGTTGTTGGTGAATACATTTTTCAAGTATTTTTGAGACAGGGGAGAGTATGGCTATGGGGCAGAAGTTAGGGATGTCATTTTTGTTGCCTCCCTTGTGTAAGTGGATGATGATTTTTTTTTTCCAAAGGAGGGGTACACAGGATTCTTGGATGGAGTGGTCAATGAGAATGCAGATGGGGTAGGCTATGCCGTCAGCAGTTAACTTTAGAAAGTTTGATGGAAGGTTATCTGGGGCATTTGAGCAGGGATTTCATTTACTAAGAAGTCTTTTAACAGTGTTGACAGGGATAGGTTTGAGGGAGAAGGGAGGGGGAAGATAGCATTATTGGCAGAGGGAGAGGGTTTGATGGAGAGAGGAGCAGAAGCGGGAGGGGGAGGGTGGAATTGGTGGCAGAGGGAGAGAGGTTAATGGAGAGAGATGTAGAAGAGGTTAGTGTGCTAATGGGGAAAGATGAGTTTGGCTATAGAGGCAATAAAGAAGGAGTTAAAGTTGGTGGCTATGGTATGGTCAGGAGCAGTAGGGTCAGCACAGAGGTTATCTTTTCTGCCAGGTTTGAAGAGGGTGGTGATACTACTCCAGAATTTCTTAGGGTTAGATTTATAGTTGTTGTGGAGCTTTGAGTAATAGGATCTACGATCGGAGTGAATATGTTGTTTTACTGTGTTGCGTAGTTGTTTATATTGATTAAGAGAATATGGGGTTTTAAGTTGTTGGTGGAGTTTCCAGAGTTTGTCACGTGAATGCATAAGAGTAAAGGTATTTTTGGAGAGCCCTGGGGCAATTTTGGATTTCACTTTTTTAGTTCTGGGAGGGGCAAAGGTATTTAGTATGTTGGTAAATACAGAATTAAAAGTAGTCAACAGCATCGTCAATGGGAAGAGTTTTCAAAGGACTCCAGTTTATTAGTTTTAAAGTATCAGAGAAGGGATGAGGGTTAAAGATACTGAGAGTGCGTGTTGTAAAATAATTGTGCAGTAAGTGTAGGGGGGATGGGGAGGAGATTGCAAAGGCAGGAAGGTGGTCACTAAGGGAGTTGGGCAAAATACTAGTTTCAGAGATATTGTTGGGGTGGGGGACTAATATTCAGTCCAGAAGAGTACTGGAGGAGGTATCTTTAATGGGTTGGGTAGGAGAGTTGATTAATTGAGAGAAACCATATAGGTTTAAGTTATGGGAAGTAGTAGTAGAGTGAATGGAAGACCAGTTGATGTTAACATCTTCTAGAATGATTGTTTCATTAAAAATGTTGGATGAGAACCAGGAAAATACATCGTCTAGAATGGGGATATTTTTTCCTGGTGGGATGTAAAGTGCAGCTATGACTATACTTTTATGGTCATTAATCTTTAATAGAGCAATGGTCATCTCTACTGTAGAGAATGTAGGTATGGGTTTGGTATAGGGTGTTAAAAGTTAGAATTTAGGTATGGGGTTGGTATAGGGTATTAAAGTTAGATAAGAGGAGAAGAGAATGGCTACTCCACCACGTTTCTTCTTGGTTCTAGCATGCCTAATAAGTTTGCAGTTGGAGGGGATTATTTCAGTGTAATTTACAGTGGATATAAAAAGTTTACCCCCTGTTAAAATGTCAGCTTTTTTGTGTTATAAAAAAACGAGACCACAATAAATCATTTCAAAACTGTTCCCACCTTTAATGTAACCTATAACCTGTACAATTCAATTGAAAAACAAACAAATCTGTTAGGGGAAAAAATATAAAAAAAAAAATTAAAAATGTACAATATGCTGGTTGCATAATTGTGCACACCCATAAACTAATACTTTGTTGTGGGTGCACACCCTTAAACTAATACTTTATTGAAGCACCTTTTGATTTAATTACAACATTCATTCTTCTTGTGTACACACCTGCCATCAAATAAAGAGACTTTGATTAACCCCAAATAAAGTTCAGCTTTCCTAATAGGATTTTCCTGACATTTACTCAGTTGCCTGCTATAGCAAAAGCCATGGTTCACAGAGAGCTTACAAAGCATCAAAAGGATCTCATTGTTGAAAGGTATCAGTCAGGAGAAGGGTACAAAACAATTTCGACACCATTGCATATACCATGGAACACAGTGAAGACAGTCATCAAAAAGTGGAGAAAATATGGGACAACAGCGATGTTGCAAAGAACTGGACGTCCCTCCAAAATTGATGAAAAGACAAGACAAAAACTGGTTAGGGGGGCTGTCAAGAGACCTACAGCAACACTGAAGGAGCTGCAGGGATTTCTGGAAAGTACTGGTTGTATACTAGATGTGACAACAATCTCCCATATTCTCCATATGTCTGGATTATGGGGTAGGGTTGCAAGATGGAAGCCTTTTCTTACACAGAAAAACATTCAGGCCCAGCTAAAATTCGCAAAACAATACATCAAGTCTCCCAAAAGAATGTGGGAAAATGTGTTTTGTTCTGATGAGACCAAGGTTAAACTTTTTGGACATAATTTCAAAAGTTACATTTGGCGCAAAAACAACACTTTGCATCACTGAAAGAACACCATCCCCACAGTGAAGCATGGTGGTGACAGTATCATGCTTTGGGGTTGCTTTTCTTCAGCTGGAACTGGGGCTTTAATCAAGGGGGTGGGAATTATGAACAGTTCCAAATACCAGTCACTTTTTGCCCAAAACCTTCAGACATCTGCTAGAAAGCTGAAGATGAAGAAAAATTTCACATTTCAATACAACAATGACCCCAAGCATACATCCAGATCAACAAAGGTATGGCTTCACCAGAAGAAAATTAAAGTTTTGGAATGGCCCAACCAGAGCCCAGACCTAAATCCAATAGAAAAATCTGTGGGGTGACCTGAAGAGGGCTGTGAACAAGAGATGCCCTCACAATCTGACACATTTAGAGTACTTTTGCAAGGAAGAGTGGGTCAAGATGTGCCATGCTGATAGACTCCTACCCAAGAAGACTGAATGCTGTAATTAAATCAAAAGGTGCTTCAACAAAGCATTAGTTTTGCACACACAACAAAGTATTATTTTAAGGGTGTCCAGACTTATGCAACCTGCATATTGTACATTTTTTATTTTTTATATTTTTCCCCTAACAGATTTGTTTTTCATTTGAATTGTACAGGTTATAGGTCACATTAAAGATGGGAAAAGTTTTGAAATTATTTGTTGTGGTCTCATTTTTTTATATCACAAAAACCTGGAATTTTAACAGGGGTGTGTAAACTTTTTCTATCCACTGTAGATGAGGTGTGTGCCAAGTTTCACAAAAGCAAAGAATGTCAGAGTGATTATAAGAGAGCCAAGCATGGAGGTTGGGAAGTTTGTTACAGATAAAACCTGAATGTTGATCCACAGATACCAGTGCTCGTACTCAGGATGTTGTTGAAAATCTTTATTCCACCAAGATATAAATTCCACTAGGATAGTGGTTAAGCGCTTTCAACTGGTAACCCAGTCTTCATCAGAACTGATAAAGACTGGGTTACCAGTTGAAAGCGCTTAACCAGTATCCTAGTGGAATTTATATCTTGGTGGAATAAAGATTTTCAACAACATCCTGAGTACAAGCACTGGTATCTGCGGATCAACATTCAGGTTTTATCAGTTGGTGTTTTGCATTTAAGTTTGTTACAGAGGCTTTGAGCATTCACGGTAGCTAAGAGGAGGGACTTGCGGGTATTTTCTGATGGGGGTGAAGTGGAGTTAATAGTTTGGGTGGCAGGGGGTCCGGGATTGGGATGAATGTCCCTAGAGGGGAGGACTGACAGTAGATCAAAAAGTAAAGATAATAATCTTTTAGAGGTCAGATTGTTTGTAATGAGGAGAGGAGAAGAGGATGTATGGGGAGTTTTGATGGAGGGGTTGTACATTTGGAGCATGAAGAATCCTTCTGTGGAATAAGAGATAGTGGTCAGAATGGTAGAGATGAGGAGAAATGAAGACAGTATAGAGGTAGTATAGAAATTAAAGCACCAGCCGGGAAACAAGGTAGGCTCTACATAAACAGAAAGGGCTTCCTCTCAATTAATTGCCAAATTGTGTGCAATGCCAAGGGAATCATCTTGAACATATGTGCTGGCCACCCTGGTAGTTAGCACGACTCACATATATGGCACACCTCCCAAATGTATCAGAGGTTTGCTAGTGGGCATATCCCACAGGGTCATTTACTGGGGGATGCAGGTTATGCACTGGAACTGTGGCTGAAGACACCCATCAGAAACGCACATGCACCCACTGAAAAATTCCATAATGAGGCACACGCTCATACCAGAAATATCATAGAGCATGTGCTTGGGCTGCTGAAGTCACAGTTCCGGTGCATAAATACATATGGGGAAGCCCTGCAGTACTGAAACATTCACAATATCTGCCATGCTATACAACATCATCCTTAAGAAAACATCTTCAGCAGGATAAACAAGGGGAAGGAGCACACATCCCACGACCAATGTCAAGGTCACCACAGCCACACCCAGATGAGAAGTCAGAGGGGGAACCATCAGCTGCTGTGAGTGTTGGCAGAGGTAGTTATGCCCAATATGCCCTTGCATTGGCTAATTGACAACACATACACTCACTCACCACCTAAGGGCCTAAAACTTTCCTCCTATGCACATACATATACTAATATAGATGCCAGGCAAATCGTACAACCTTAACCTCCCCATGTATTGGCTGTGCACTGTTTGCATCAGACAGAGTTGGCCCTGTACTAAAACTGTGGCAACTGCTACATTTGCAAGGTAATTCCTGAACCTGGAGTGTATTGTGAAATAATATGAGTGAGTGGCATATCTTTGTATCTCATTACTTGGTACTAAAATACCTTAACATGTGACAGCAGGGACCTGTTTGACATACATGTGCCCATTAGTAGGCCTCAGAATCAAAGATTCACACAGTCATACCTCTCAAAAGTACTGACGATCATTCCATGCCCTCAGTTTAGCACCATATGTTTGTACTGGAAAATCATTAAATAGAGAAGTTAGAAAGTAATGATGCACATTGCAGTTTCAGACTTTACAACCCTCACAAGATCATTCACAAAAAAAGCTGGGAAATGTTGATGCTATCAACTGTCTAACTTTCTAAGGTCAATATAAGTCAAAGGTACAATTACCAGTTCAATACCACAAATGCAGATATACTAAGCACTATGTCAGCTATGCACCCTGAGCATCAGCCACAATGCTTATGTATCCCTGAATCCAAAAGACAGAAAACAGGGATATGGCACAGTTATCATCACTTTCACAGAGTGTTGCATGTGTGTGTGTGTGTGTGTGTGTGTGTGTGTGTGTGTGTGTGTGTGTGTGTGGAGGGGGGGCAAGAAAGCTAGGCTGAAAAATAAGGTGAGTGAGTGTGTAAGAAAGAGAAGCAGGCAGGCATTCAGATAATCCAACAAATGTCCAGTGAGACAAAATGAGTTTTAAGCTGCACGGCTGAACCATGTAACTGTTGCGTGTGTGTCTGTATGGGTCCTCCAGCTGAAATTGGTGTGTGAGTGTCTGCATGAACACAGCCAACCTCAGGGAAAGCTCTATATTTTGGCATGTTGGACAGGTGTGAGCCATGCTTGATAGAGGTGGCATATCACTGTTGTCATCCCCGACCACAAAAACTTTCTCTGCCAGAAGTTGCACTGGCATGTCCATGCCCATGATCAGATATACTGCTTCTTTAAGAATGTGACTGATGTCTGCTGAAAGAACTCCCTTCACTGGGATGCCCAGGACCATGACCCCAAGGCCTGCCATGTCTGGGTTTGAACAGCACATCCACTGATGGAGCAGTGGAAGTACTGCCACTTTGAGAGTATGGTCAGGCATGGCCACATTAGCTAACAACAGATGACGTGGCTGATATACACCTACACGGATGCTGTTCCCCTCTCAGTAGATATTCCATTACAGGCAATACACATTCCATAACAGACATCCCTTGTTCCATAACAGACACCCCTCATTCCAATGTGTCATTCATCTGATCCATTGAATTAGCAACACAAAGGAGGCAGCGAAGCATGTCAGCCTGTGCCACATCTACAACCCTGAGCATCTGTTTGGAGAACCTCTGGGAATGTGCCTCCATGATGACTCTAAACGTATAGTGAGTGGCACAGGAAGAGACACCTAGATCAAGTAGAGGAGGGACAGCAGGTCTCCACTGAGCACCCCTTACAACCCTCCTGCTTGGCACTTTGTCCACACTTTGGCTATAGCCAGAGTCAACAGGCACTAAAGCTGCACTAACCATAGTTCTCTGATCAATGGTCTAACCCTCTACCTGTCTAATATGTGAGGGCTCACTGGAATAGGTAGGTGTAAGCCTACTGGCTGTGTGCAATGGAATTTCAGGGGATGGCTGTATGCCAACCTCAGTGTCAGATTCAACCTTTGCAGCTGACTTTTCCTCTTTTTGGCAACATTATCATCAGTGTCTGCTGATACAATGACATCAGGTGGTAGAGGCCTCACACTTCCACTGTCAGAATCACCTGTGATAAACACCAACAAACACAGGAAAAAATAATGCTTATACTACCATAGTCCAGCATATGCTAACAAACTAACAGTGGTGCCACTATTACAGACAATACAGCAATATACACAACAGTGCTGACATCAACATCACACAATAAAATACTTCTTTAAATTGCTCAGCATACTGACATAAAAAATGTTTGGCTTACCATCTGTAGATGAGGTTCTCCTCTGCAAGCCAGATGATCCTGGAAGAAGTTAAGCAAAAGGTAAATGCAACATCATCACAATTAACAGTAACATGGGGGTAATACGTTTACCCCTGTATATGTCCACTTTCAACAAAAACTTGGCTGACAATTCCAACCTAAGCTAATCAATCAGAATGTGTTATTCACTATAGCAATCTTCAATCCTCCCCCCAAAAATATTTTTGTGACACAGAAGTAACATAGTGATTTCAATTGTTTTACTATGCAGCAGTATTCAACAGTTGAGATACCAAAGCCTACCTGGAAGCTCCTACTGGGACATGTTTTATGTCCCTGAAACTGTTGCACCAGCATCCAGTACATGCTGTTCTGCACTGTTCTGGGAGCTGTCTGGATCCCTGACAGTGGATAGGAACTCTTCATTTGGTGTTAGTGGTGGCTCCATAGCAGGCCCTCCCCTGGTACCCATCTGATCACAGCTCGCTGCAGCTACTCTCCTCCATGCAGATGTGATCATGTCAGTGGCCCTATGGCTCACCTGCTCATATGCTCTGCAGTGGCCACCCATGGCATTCACATCATAAACAATCTGCCACCAAATTTGCATTCTGCATGCCATATCTCCCTGTACCCTTTCAAGCAGGAAGTCACCATGTTGCCTAAAAGCATCCACTATCATTTGATTTTCAGCATCAGTGAAGGGTTGTCTTCAAGGATTGACATGCCTGAGTGTCATACTGCTAGGTGTCCTAAAAGACAACAGAAGGATAATACACATAAGTATCACATAGCTGAAAAATAACTGTTCCCAGATAAAACAGAAAAGTTAGCATCTCAGTATTACCCACTGGAGAAACATAAAACAGTCTGGTGATTTGAAATACAAACAACAGGCTAGATGAAAAATAGAAGAGTAATAATAGCAAACATATCCTTGTTTGTGCCATAACAGAAATGTAGCTTTGCTCTCCACAAAAGGAACAGGCAAATGACACATTTTCATAAAAAAAAAATTGAAATGCTAAAAGTGTTCTCAAATGAACTGTCACTGAAACATCTGTACATATTTATCACAGAACATTTAATTTTATGGTATTGTCAATCATGTATACTTGTGAAATGCCTTAACAAACATGCCCATGGCATCTGTACACTTCTAACTAATGCCTACAGACAAAAGCGTGAAAGCCTTTAATTCAGATTTTTCTTAATTACATTCCAGCATATGCAGTATGTAGCTGACAAAATTTAAGCATACCTTCTGAAGTTCAATAATCCTCTGTGCAGATATATCCCAAAGTAATAACATATATTCAGTCTTCTCCACATAAACAAGTCTCACCTTCAGTTTGCCTAGCAACATGGTTGCCTTTTTATATGGTGTAGATTCAAGGCTGTTAGCATGATGAAGATGCAAATGAGTTATGAACTGATTAGAATTGCTGAATCCCAAATACTTGGATCAGTGCAGGCACTCCCTAGGTGTTTGTTTTTAATGGATTGTAACTGTGAATGATTACTGGTTGTGAAAACATCCAGTGGGTATGTCAGGTTACACTTACAAGTTGTTAGATGTAAGGTTGGAAATGTTAGTAAGCAGCACACAATTCACAGGTTGTGTTCGTTAACATCCAACCTCCCCTTCATTTGTTGGCAACTGTATATGATATTATTTCCATTTAATATCCTCACACATTTTAAGTCCAATTATACTGAATGGCTTACGGACTGCATGTCTCAGATTACTGGCCAGACAAGTGAAGAATGACCAGCAAACATTGACAGGCAAAAGAGAGAGAGATGCATATGTGCAAACAATAATCATAACTGGTTGTATGGTCACTCAGTGAACTGCATCCAAAAACAATAAATGAATAAGTAACAGTTCTATGGTTTCATAATAGTTTTGATGATGTAGTTGGTTGTTTGTAGAATGATTTCAGTTCCTTGCTGCAAATTTGTTTGTGTGGCAAAGAGGGCTAAGGCACCCATCCTGTGTTCTGAAGGTTCATTGGAGTCAGAGTTAAAATTCAGATCTATGTAGACATACCTCATGTGAATCAACATTTGCTAGCCTGTATATCATAGATTGAATTTCCTCATTTTAACTACTTGTCTCCTTTTTTTTCTTTTTTTCCTTTTCTGTCTTATTTTTTAAATTTTTTTGGGCCATTGTTTGTGTGATGTGGCACTTAGGGCAATCATGGGAATGAAGGAAATGAATGTCGGATTTGGCTGTGCTTGCCTCATGTGCATGAAGCAAGGCAGTGCACAAACTGGACAACCGGACCACCCAGGAAGCGGGTAGGACCCAGACAGCCAAAAATAGAAATTGGATACATTCAATAAATTCTGTTGGATACTGTGCTAACCCACTAGGAGGCATTGTGCAGTGGTTAACACAGATACCTCAGGAATGATTAGTAAATTAGGTAATGTCATGTTACTAGTCTTGTGGCAGCATATGAAGTGTAAAGCTGGGATACAGGTGGTCCGGCATTCATCTGTTATGTTTGAGGAAGTTCCGGAAATTAATTCTGAGGTGCTACAACAGCACTGTTTTTTGTAAACTTTGATACATTGCTTGTTGTAGGTCCTAAGTTAGAGGATTTGAACTTTTGAGTTTCTCATTCTGAGTTTTAAAAAGTCAGTGTTTCAAGCTGTTGCAGAATGAAAGGATCTATCACAATCTGAGCCACATTTTTTAAACTAATTTCTATGTTACATAGTATGGAATACCCACTAATTGAGGAAGGAGAGCCTTCCCAAAGCTTCAAGCAGGCGTATTCTAATTTCCGTATGGATGGAGTTAATTTTTATTAGCAGATAAAACAGATCAGGGCTGGGAAAGTGACACAGCCTCATTTTCACTTCAAGAGATGGTTATAGGTTAGATTAGATTCAGAGGTTTATTTTCCTGTGTTGTGGACATATGTTTAAATATAATAATTTATATATCAAAGTGGAATGCAGGTGAAATTCGGGGTTTCTAAAAAGTCACAATGTCTACATATCTTGTTTAGGTTGAACAGAAGACTGTTAAGGGAAGGCAATCTTCAAGTTTTTTGATTAATTACTACCTTTGTAATTACTTGGTGAATGTCAATGGTGAGTAATTTATTTTGTAGGATAATTTCTTTACTTATTTTTTCCCCCATTGACTGTCAATTATCAGGTCCCATCTGGTCAAGCTGGCCAATTTATTTACTGTTATTGGAGTGAGGGATAGCTCCGATGTGCCAGCATTCCAACAGCTATCAGGGGTGGTTTTGAGATTTTTGTGTGTCGCCCCATCGAGCCTACATGCACGCGCGTGCACACACACACACACACACACACACACACACACACACACACACACACACACACACACACACACATACTTTGAGATTTAATTTATATACAAACACATAGACACTCCTGGGGAAGGCTGGCACAGGTTTACTAGTTATGCCCCCTTCTGCCCAGATTATAAGGTAGTAATCACTGCTATCAACCATCCTTACTTATAGGCTACTATATGGCCCTTACCAAAGGGTGACCTATCCTACTGTGTGATGTACTACTATCCAAATGGTAAGTGTGACCAACATTAAGGCTATTGGAGTGGCCTATACAGGGTCAACAAATATATATGCAAGTACTGTAAGAGCTTAAATAAACAGACCAGTCAAAATTAAAATGTTTAAATATATGTAATAATAAATAATAGAAGAATAAGACAATATTCAGTAACTCAGTACAGTGACAAGAGTTCAGAATCGCATGAAATATTTTACAACATTGCAGGATAGTCCCAAATACAGAAAACATCTACAAATCTTACTATATTCCTATCTCTAAGAGAGGTTACTTATCTCTCAGAAGTTTGCCTAGAACTGGAAGTCATAAAACAGTTAAACACTTTTATATTTGAAACCTGTAATTTTTTCTGTTTCCAGACAATAGAAAGCATTACTGGCTGTAGACATCCTGTCGTCTTGCTGAGATAAACACAATTGTAAAACAATTCACTTATTTTCTTAGAGTTTGCAAGTTAAATCTGTATATTCCAACTTCTACCATTAAAGCACACATCTGCACAGGTATATAGTTTATACACAGTTCTGTTCTTTTCTAGCAGGGTACACTGTGGTTACTTTCTTGAAGCTCAGAACAGAACATACAGTTCAACACACACTTCTGCACCAGTAGTTTAATGTACACATAACGTATAGTTTTCTTACATTTGTAAGACAAGCATACGAATCATATTAATAATCACAAATGACATAGAATTATGTACAAAATTCCATCTTGCTGGGTTGGCAGCCTCACAGCCGCTTTCCCCAAAATGCCAAAAGGGATGATGATGCATTTTTGGCAATCAGCTTGCGGCCATATTTTTGGCACCAGTCATTTGTTTGGGTGAGACCCTCTTAGTCAGAATTGTTTTATTAAATCAGTGATGTGAATTATTTACTTTATTGCTAATTTGTTGGCTTATTTTTGTGGATTATAGTACTGTAGGACTGCTAATGTTGACATTTTACCTACTTGGATGGGTGAAGTGTTTTTTCCCAGTGTGAATTGGTAGTACTGTGGTGAATTAATGACAGTGGCAGTGTGTGCCAGTTTTTTCTTTGCAAGAGAATGAGTTTTCTTGGGTAGCAGGCAAAGTAAACCGTGTTTAACTTGATGGTACAGCTCTGATTAGGTTATTGAAAGCTACCATCCTTGTAGCAGTAAGAAACTGTTGATTACATGCTAACCATACACGCTCATAGCTCTATCACAGTCCATCTGAATTTCATGAATTATATGATGAACTTTTCAAAACGCCCAGTATTATTGGCACAAAGTACAGACCAACAGTCACAGTAAATGTGATGTGCTTTACATGTAATGGCTGTTTGGAAGACTAATAGCATTAGTACTACAAATGAAACAAAGTGCCTCATTGGCCCTCCTCAAATGCAATCTGGACAACTGGATGGGTAACTGTAAATTCGCCCCAGGGGTTCCACCTGTGTCTCTCCTGCCTGGATATTTTTGTGTTATGTTGCGAATGTAAAATGCTTCCTCCAACACCATTAACACATATTACAACTACAGATAGTTTTAATTTTTATTTCCTTATTTTTTTAATGTAAATTGTTAGCCATTGTTTTAAAAATTATAAATATAACTAGGAATAAAGTAGTTAATAGTTACTCCTTTTTTACTTTTCAGCATGGCTTCTGCATCCTGCCAATGTAAAGTAAGTATGAAAAGAAAAATAGCGGATGAAAGGAGAGTCTTTCAGGAAAAACGGACTGACGAGTACTTCTTTGTTGAATCTAAAAATAAAGCGCTTTGCTTACTAAGCAGAGAAGTGTTATCTGTTTTCAAGGACTACAATTTAAAAAGGCATTATGTTCAAATGCACCTCAAATTAAGTGAATTGCAAGGAGTGTGCCGTAGACAGAAAATATCAGATTTAAAAAAAAATCTTACATTCCAACAACAGCTGTTTCGAAAATCAGCTACTCAGCCGGATTCTTTACTGAAGGCAAGTTATGTTGTAGCAAATTTAATTGTGAAAAAATGCAAGCCATTTGCCGATGGTGAATTTGTTAAAGAATGCTTTGAAAGTGTAGCAGATATAATTTGCCCTGAAAAAAAATCAGAATTTTCTAAAATAAGTTTATCACACCAGACAATAGCAAGGCGTGTGGAAGGTACAGCCAAATCTATTGAAAATACTTTGTAATCTCGGTGTGCAACTTTCAAGTTTTACTCCATAGCTTTGAATGACAGCACTGATGTTACAGATATGGCACAACTTGCCATATTTATTCGTGGTGTTGACAACGATTTCTGTATTACTGAAGAACTGGCCTGTCTGGCTCCACTGAAAGATACAACGAAGTCTGTTGATCTGTACAAGGCAGTAAAAGAAACACTGGCAAGTCTTTCCTTGACCATCAAAAACCTATCTGGCATAGTAACTGACGGTGCTCCAGCTATGGTTGGAAAGAAGGAAGGACTAACAACACTGATGGAAGAAGATGCAAAACAGATCAGTAATGTGCATTTCATGAAGTACCACTGCATTATACATCAAGAAAATTTGTGTGCACAGACTTTAAAAATGGAAAATGTTATGAATGTTGTTATTAAAACAATAAATTTTATAAGATCCAGAGGATTAAATCACCACCAGTTTCAGGAGTTTCTGAATACTTTGGAAACTAGCTATGGAGACATTGTGTACTTTACTGCAGTGAGGTGGTTAAGTCACGGAAAAATGCTGAAACGTTTCTATGATTTAAGAAATTAAATAAAGTCCTTTATGGAGTCAAAAGGAAAGCCTGTACCTGAATTTGAAAATGCAAACTGGATGGCTGATTTAGCCATCTTAGTAGACATCAGTGTTCATTTAAACGACCTGAACCTGCGCCTCCAAGGTGAAAATCTACTAATAAATTACATGTTTCAAACAGTGACAGCATTTGAAGTGAAACTGAAATTATGGCACTGTCAGATTAAGAACAATAACTTCATTCACTTTGAAACACTGTCTGAGCAAAACCACATAAATACTGAAAAATACGCAACATTACTTAATAGTTTATCACAGGACTTTGAGAGTAAATTTCAAGATTTTAAAAAACACCAACAACAGTTCAATATATTTGCTACTCTATTCTCAGTTGGCATCAACATGTTGCCTGCAAACCTGCAACTGGAATGCATAGAGTTGCAGTCAGATATACAATTTAAAGAGAAATTTCTGCAAGTGTCTTTATTGGACTTTTATAAGATGTACTTGCCTAAAGAAAAATATCAGTCACTTCACGAACATGCCCTGTTCATGACATCTCTGTTAGGGAGTACGTACATTTGCAAGCAATTTTTTTCTCATATGAAATATACAAAAAATAAAATCAGAATGAAAATTTCAGATGAGCATCTTGAAAATACTCTTCGCAACACCACTACCTCTATCAAAACTGATATAGACACACTGGTATCAAAAAGATAGCCTCAGTGTTCACATTAAAAAGGTTATGCTCATAATGTTTGTTTAATACACAAAAGAACAATCTTGACTTGACAGCCTGAACCTCCTGATATGGAAACTTTAAGGAAGTATAACAAGAACCAGGACCAATATGTTTGAATTCTGCAAAGGTCTGTGCCTGGCTGCACCCTTGCGAAAAGGTTTCATGAATAAACATTGCCACTACTAATAAAGTCAGTTATTTGTTGAAATTTGTAAAAAGTAACAAACACTGGAAGACCCCTTTCACATTTTCAGCAAACACTGGGAAACGACTCAAGTTGGAGACGTATAGTGAGCTAAGGAAGAAGTACAAAAAGGTGTCATCTGATGATGCTATGCCTCATTGGGTGATCATCAGCTGAAATGTGCTTTCATGGACCTTCTTTCATCTTCAGACCAGCCTGACCAGATGTAGCATGTCTTGAATAATTTCAGGGACAGATTCCAAAGCTAGAAATGTGCCTTTCCAAACCTATTCTCAGTTTGAGAATACCACTGATGAACCTTCTTTCATCTTCAGACCAGCCTGACCAGACAGCAGTGCAAAAGCAAGAAATATTGCCAGTGCCATATTTCAGGAACAGATTCCAAAGCTAAATATGTGCCTTTCCAAAGGGGTGCTCAGTTTGAGAATACCACTGATGAACCTTCTTTCATCTTCAGACCAGCCTAACCAGATGTAGCCTGTCTTGAATAATTTCAGGGACAGATTCCAAAGCTAGAAACAGAAGAATACATGAGCGCTTTGGACAACATATGGACATTAAGGACATGATGGAAGACATGGACATCTTTAAGAAACCAGCAAAATCAGAGGTATGATCTCATACAAATTGAAGGATTCATACCTGTTAATTTTTTTTTTAAAATAAACTAAGATGTTAAACTAAGATGTTAGAGTTAACTGTTATTTTAAGAATTAAAATGAGAATTTGAATTTTAGGGCAAATATCATGCATTTATTACATTTATTTAATGTTCAAATTCACCTACAGTACAGCCAGGGGGTCAACTTTGGTCACCCGTGACAGCGAAACAGTTAACTATATGATATATTCTACATGCGGCCCCAAGACGATTTCTGTTGACTCAGTGCGGCCCCTGCAAGTGAAAATGTATTTTAGGAAATACATTTTCAGCTACAAACAAGTGAAAATGCTAAAAGAAAAGAATAATTTAAATCAGTTACTATAGGATTCAAAGAAATTTTAAGTCAACTTCTATGAGAAAATCACATAAACAATGTTGTTGTTGTTTGTCTTTCGGCTTTTCCTGGTTAGGGGTCGCCACAGCGGAACTCCGGTCCGCTAATGATTGGCAGTTGTTTTTTATGGTGTTGAGTTGCCAGCCCGATGCCAAACCTTCAAAGAAGGCACGCCCATTCAATGCATGTCTTTCGAATGCCCACTCGACCGCAGGGAGGACATGCAGACTCCACAAAGAAGGCACTCCCAACCCAAGCCGAGAATCGAACAATATGAAATTAAATATGAAATTAAGTTCACCAAACTAACTAACCTTATACATGGGGAAGTAGTTTATAAAGTTGTCATTGTGACCTACAATACCAGTTGTGCTGTATTACTAGGGGAAGTATGCAGAAAGTGGGAGGATAGAGGCAATAATAAGGCCAGAGAAGCACACATATAGTGGATACAAAACTGAAAAAAGACATGGTGACAAATCCAGGACTGCAGAAGACAATTCAAGATGTAGTATGATACATACTGACAGAAAGTAAATTGAACTATTTGTCATTAAAATGTGCAAAACCACACAGGGCATGTGGAGTACAAAAAAATAGATGTATTGACTGAAACTAGTTAGGACATCAGCTGAGTTTGAGAGAACTATAATGTAAGTGTCATAAAAAAAAAACACATACGCGTCGATAATCATGAGTAGATTTACATTCAGTACTCTTTTCACTAGCAATCTAACAAGCACTTCACTTACAAGCTGAACCACTAAAGCTGACATACTGAAGGTGTCATTAAAGAATATAGCAGGTGACAGTACAATATGACCAAGGAAGAAATGTGTTTGTTGCAGGGTTTATGTGACAATGAGGAAATAAGAATCATGAAACCTGATAAAGGCCGAGGCCTGGTGGTCATAAACATAAATGATTATAACAACATGTGTACAATCTTATATACAGACACATACTGTGAAATCAGCTTTAATGAGAAAAATATTACATATAGGAAAGTGAATGTAGCATTAGAAGAACTTATGTATAATGAACAGATCAGTATTATAACAAGCAGTTTCAAGTTATTAGGGATATTATTTATCATAACTGGAGTATCTTTAATATTGAACCAGAGTAGTGTAACATTGTAGGAATAACCCCCAAAATTGTGTATAAAAAGGACATTTGTTTTAAAAGTATGTTGGAGAAGGTAAAACAGGGAGATAGAATGGAGCGATGAAAAAATGTGGATAACTACAATGTAGGTACATGATAGAGACCAGTGAGATAAATATTCCGAATTTTGGCCGATATAATTATTGATAGAAAATTTAACTGTGAGAGCAAAGCAGTTGTTTATTTAGCCACGTGCACACAATGTCATGGTTTTTATATTGGAAAACCATTAACACCTTCAGGAGTCAGGTATATCAACATTGTTATGACATCAAAAAGAAGGACAGCAAGAATGCTTTGGCAGCACACATTATTGAAAATGATGGACATGATTTTAGATTTGTTATTATTGATCAGGTCATTTTAGGGGATAGAGGTGGTCCAATGAATGACTATTTAGATTTAGAACAAAAGAAGCTTAATGGCAACTGTGGACTAATTCTAATAACTACCCAGGTTTAAATAGTGCAGTTTTCATCAGCTCCATTTTAAGATTAAAAGCTTATTTTTAATGATGAATATGTAAAATATATGTATATTTTTATATACAAATATAATTTTATTATAGTATTGGTGTTGGGTGCATGTATGTATGTCTATAAGTATATTATTGTATAAGCTTTTAATGTATTTGTAATACACCTTTAAGGGGGTGGAATTATTTCAGACTAATCTTTAGGAGGTTATTATAAATAGAGGGGGCTGGGTTTGAATATATATTCTGATGAAGTTTCTATTTGGGAAACAAAAAGTGCTTTAATACAACTACCTTGGAGTGGATTTTGAATTTGGTTCCTTTGTGTTTATTTATTAGTTTGTGTGGATTTGTAACAGAGTCTGTTTGAGAGAGTATGGAAGGAATCCAGGCCACCTTGTTGAGGTAAAAAACAATCTTTATGATAAGTCAACGATACAAAATATGAGCGCTTTCGTCTGCAAACTAGACTTCTTCAGATTCTTATACCCTACAATACATATTTTTGAAAAAAATGTGTGAGCATGATTTAGAAGAGCACTAGAGTAACACAAATACAAAAAGGACAATGTATACAATATGGCCAAAGGAAGAAATGTGTATGTTGCAGGGTTTATGTGACAATGAGGAAATAAGAATCATGAAACCTGATAAAGGCAGAGGCCTGCTGGTCATGAACATAAATGATTATAACAACAAGATGTGTACAATCTTATATACAGACACATACTGGGAAATCAGCTTTAATGAGAAAAATATTACATATAGGAAAGTGGATGTAGCATTAGAAGAACTTATGTATAATGAACAGATCAGTATTTCTGAATATAATTTTCTAGTTGTAAAAATCCAAAAATACCCATGATTTTTGGAGCTCCAAAAATACACAAGGATCTTAATGATCAACCATTAAGACCAATAGTTGATGCCAGAGCTTCTAAGACCTTCCCTATATGGAAGTACATTGATTCACAGTTAAAAACTTTTCTAAAGAAGCATCCATGGATACGTAAGGATTCCTGGGATTTTTTAAGTAAGATTTCCAGCGATATGTACCAGCATGATTTAATTTTTGTGACAATTGATATTAGAGATTTGAGGGTTCTGTTAAACCCCATGAGGAAGGTATTGAATGGTTCTATTTGCACTTATGCCAGCATACAAATATGGGACATGATTGGATCCTTACTATCCATACTTTAATTGAGTTAGTATTAGATAGTAACATTATTACCTTTGAACAGCAGCTATTCAAAAAAAGCAAAGGTGTTGCTATGGGGGCAGCATGTGCCCCCATTTTTGCAAATATTGTCCTTGCATATTGGGAGTTGGAATATATTTGTACATAGTCCATATTCTTGTTATTGGTCATATTACGGTAATTTTGTGGACAATATTATTGCTCTGTGGAAAGGTGATAAGGAGGAACTAGATCATTTTTTATCATTTTTTATCATATATGAGAAATAGTACAGACTTTTTGGAATTACCCATCATCACAGGAGATGAAGTTGTTAACTATCTGGACATTACTCTTGGGAAAGGTAAGGAAAAGAAGGGGTTTAGCTCCACTATCTATAGAAAAACGACATATTCAAACACCTTATTACATTATAATAGCTGGTATCCAGTACACCAAAATAGGTCACTTGTTAAAGGACAGGGGGTATGAGTAGCCAGGATGGTATCTGACTTTAATGAGTTCTTAATATAGATGGATATACTGGGGGGCATGTTTATTAAGACAGGGGATCTGGATAAGTTTGTGATGGATATAATGAAAGAAGTGATAAATAAATGGATAAATGGGCATTTTTTTATGCTCTTAGGGACAGTGAACATTAATCAGATAGAAACTAATAAAACAGATAAAATTAATTTTAATAAAGCTGCAGTTTTGACTTATAACAGGCAGTTTCAAGTTATTAGAGATATTATTTATCGTAACTGGAGTATCTTTAATATTGAACCAGAGTATTGTAACATTGTAGGAATAACCCCAAAATTGTGTATAAAAAGGACATTTGTTTTAAAAGTAGGTTGGAGAAGGTAAAACAGTGGGGACAGAATGGAGCAATGAAAAAATGTGGATATTGCCTACAATATAGGTACATGATAGAGACCAGTGAGGTAAATATTCCCAATTATGGGCGATATATTATTAATAGAAAATTTAACTGTGGGAGCAAAGCAGTTGTTTATTTAGCCCTGTGCACACAATGTCATGGTTTTTATGCTGGAAAATCCAGTAACACCTACAGGAGTCGGGTATATCAGCATTGTTATGACATCAAAAAGCAGGACAGCAAGAATGCTTTGGCAACACACATTATTGAAAATGATGGACATGATTTTAGATTTGTTATTATTGATCAGGTTATTTTAGGGGATAGAGGTGGTCCAATGAATGACTATCTAGAACAAAAGGAGCTTAAATGGCAACTGTGGACTAATGCTAGTAACTACCCAGGTTTAAATAGTGCAGTTTTCATCAGCTTCCTTTTAAGATTAAAAGCTGATTTTTATTTATAATGATGAATATGTAAAATATATATTTGTATATACAAATATATACAAATATATATTTTACATATTCATCATTATAAATAAAAATCAGCTTTTAATCTTAAAAAGAAGCTGATGAAAACTGCACTATTTAAACCTGGGTACTTATTAGCATTAGTCCGCAGTTGCCATTTAAGCTCCTTTTACAAATATGGTATCCACAGTGGTGCAGCGGTAGCATTGTTGCCTCACAGCAAGAGGTTCTCCCGTTCGATTCTTGGCTGGTGTGCGGGGAGTACCTTCTGTGTGGAGTCTGCATGTCCTCCCCATGGTTGGGTGGCATTCGAAAGATATGTGTAAATGGGCATGCCTTTGTTGAAGGTTGGATGTCCATCTGGCACCTTGGCGTTCGTGAAAATCTACTGCCAATCATTAGTGGACCGGAGTTCCGCTGTGGCGACCCCTAAATGGGAAAAGCTGAAAGACAAACAACAACATATACAAATATAATTTTATTATATTATTGATGTTGGGTGCATGTATGTATGTCTATAAATGTATTATTTTATAAGCTTTTAAAGTATTTGTAATACATCTTTAAGGGGGTGGAATTATTTCAGGCTAATCATTAGGGGTTTATTATAAATAGAGTGGGCTGGGTTTGAAAATGTATTCTGATGAAGTTTCTATTTGGGAAATGAAAAGTCCTTTAATAAAACTACCTTGGAGTGGATTTTGGATTTGGTTCCTTCATGTTTGTTATTTATTAGTTTATGTGGATTTTCAACAGAGTCAATATAGCAGGTGACTAGGCCACAATTACAAAATGTGGAAAAATATATAACCCAGAGATTATTTAAACCCTGTATTATGTTTCCTGACACTATACAAAGCCATACAAAGCAAGCCATTTACAAGCTGACCCATTAAAGCAGCCCAGCTCAGCATCTCATTGAAGCATATAGCAGGTGATTGGTACACATTTACAATGCAGAAACAGGAAAAACAGCATACTGCCCTAAGAGGCTTTGACTCTGCATTCTAATCACTGGCACTCTTCAAAGCACTTCACTTACAAGCTGACCCACTGAAGCACTCATACTGAGTGTCACTGAAACACATATCAGGTGATCGTACATATTTACAGAATGGAAACAGAAAAGTAAAAAGAAGCTTATAATCCTGTGGTGATTTGAACTCTGCACTCTGTTCAGTGATACTATATAAATTACTTCATTTACAAACTGGCTACTAAAACAGTAGTAATAAAGATGTCATTGAAGCATATAAAAGGTGACTGGCACTCGTTTACATACTGAAAACAGAAAAGTGAAAAATAAATACAACCTTGTGGGGTCCTGTCTCAGATGGTAGAGCATGGCCTGGACCAGGTTGTGGCTGAATGAGTTGCTGGACAAGATTCTCCATGTGACAGACTTTGGCATTCAACCTCTTGTCTGGAATATCTCCAACAATTTCTGCCAGTTGCTGATGGATAACAAATGTGTGACCATCACTCACATAGCTGCTGGTGGGTCCAACTGTACCCGCATCTAGTGCAGGGCTATCTGAATGCGCAGTTAGGGCAGGAGATCTGTAGGCAACTATTACAGGCTGGGATCCAGATGCACTGGGTGCTTCTTTTGCTATTGATGGTGGTGGTGCTGCTGCTGCCACATGTGAGGAGGTGATACACCTTGCTAATTGGTCGGGTATAGGCTGTTGTTCTGCAATATATAAAATTAAAAGAAAAGGAGCGAAGCTAAATAAAATGGAAAATAAATGTATTTATGAGGCATGACTGTGGCAAAGGAGTTGGGTATAGAGAAATACAAATAAAATGAAAAACTAAGTTCATAGTACATTGAGAAGGATATAATTAAATAATATACTCGGATATACAAAAACTAATTAATTAGTTCTAACCCATCTCCCATGCAGCTGCCTATTCTCTTTGATATCTTCAGGCACTATAGACCTAAAGAGAGAACTGTATAATATGTGTGGGTGGCATGAAGTGCCGGTTTAAATGTGAACCTAACATATATTAAACCTATAGTACATAGGTGGTGCGTGCTTATTGACTTCATCCTCCCATCAGTGTAAGAGATCAGGATTGCAGCACCTCATCTCACTGTAATGGTGGCGACATTGTTCTCTCATGCATGTGATGCCATTTGCATGGATGACAGCCTGGACTAGACCATTACAGGTATCAGTCTTATACTGTGGTCCTACAAAAGCACCCAGCTTTAAACCTTATATAGGAGGTAAAGAAATGTATTTGCATCCTCCTCACACTACCCTCCTCTTTTCCAACCACAATGTCTCACCCTGAAGAATCTCAGTGAAAAATAACAGGGAATCGGTACCCGAATCAGGAGTGTCCTATCTCCATGCAGTGATGAGCATTTATAGATATCTTGTGTGTGTGACAGATGGTAACCTCAGAAAATAAATAAACTTCATTATTATGGCTCACAATGACATTTTAAGGAGTGAAACATAGATTTCCTCAATGCCAGTGTCTGGTTTGTATGCAACATGATCTGCGGTGACTACAGATGGTTTTATACGGAATGACAACTCCCCCCAAAAGCATAAGCTTACTGTGTGTGAATAGTGCTGCCCACATGCATCCAGGCATGTGCATGGTATTGAGCAGAATTCTACATGACATTTTCCAGGTGTGTTCATAACACAAATTGAGTGATTCAGAAACAATAACCATCTGAGCCCTAACTAGCACACTCATCATGCTCAGACAGCTGATTTTACATGATTAAAGTGTGATAAGGAGCACAAAGCCTTATCACATGATGGAATAAAACACTGGTGCTAGAGACTGATTCCAGGGAAGGGTCATTTTTCAAAGCAAATTTCTTCAACTTGAGACAGCTGCTTGTATATGGTGAATGCTACTTCTTAGAAATACATTCATTTATATTCATTATATTCATTTGTATTACAGATGATTGTACCTGCCCTTGAATCTGCTGCCTATAAGAGATAACAGTCTGTCAGTACTTTTACATGTGTTTGTCAAAGTGTATTGAAGACAGGTTGCAATGGTACAGCAATTATTAATCACAAGACTGTGAAGCTAGATGGAAAACATACCCCTAATATCATACTCAGAATAATGTTCAATAGTATTTTAATGTTGCAAGACTTGCACATATATCATCCATCACAATATTTGTGTGTACTGGTCATGTGTATCATCTCATCAAAGGCAATTTCAACAAATGCAAATAATAAAACAAAAGTAGTTTGCCAAAACGACTTTGTTAACAGTGCAAATTGCCTTTTATCCAGTGTTGTGCTACCTCAGACTTGTCAGGGATTTCTTTAAATATTTGCTGAAGATGATTTCAGCAAACTTCTTTCATTTTATTTGCATTCTCCTAAACTTCCTTTGATCAATCAACATGAATCCTGTGGGCAATTGGGCAGTTGCACTTCTGTGATTGTTTTGTGGTGGATAAGTGTAAAGTAAATGCAGATGTTTGACATTTACTTAAAGACTTTGGATACAGAAATCTGTCAGGTGCAGATAACACATACTATATGGCCAAAGAAAGTAGTAGTAATAGTTGTAGGATTTGTAAAAAACATGCATAAAACAAGGCTGTTAATCCCACTGTTTTTCCATACAAACAGAGCAATGCCTAAAAAAACTGGACACACACACACACACACACTCACACACACACACACACACACACACACACACACACACACACACACACACACACACACACACACACACACACACACACACACACACACACACACACACACACACACACACACACACACACACACACACACACACACACACACACACACACACACACACTCTCACTAAATAAATAAATAAATAAATAACTATTGTATCTGCTAGGCAATTGACACACAGCCATAAGCCAAAATTCACTGATAATAAGAATAAGCTGGTACTCCAGGCCTTCTGTCTCCATGGCTGATCGCTTTTCGACATCCAGGAAGCAAACCAGTTCCATGATGACTATGCCTGGGCTGATATTTCCATCAGTGTTAATGCAATGGCTAGGCATGACCATGAAGAAATGGTCTGCCACAGGGTCATAGATATGATATACGGTGCCACCCACAGAGCAGCAGTCATGGCACAGGAACATCAGACAATAGATGGGGGGCATCAAGTGAACCACCTACTACAGAGACAGGAGAGTTCCTGGCCTCTCTTAAAGATAGCATTCTTCCACAGAGTCCTACAGTGTGGTGATGGATATAGGAGCACAGTTAGACAGGCCCCAATGAGTATCCACTGTGGATGTCCCAGATATATAGTCCTATTTCATTTTAACAATACTGGCAAGACCTCTTTACCTGTTAGTTGATATAAAACACAAGTAGATCTGTCTGACTTGCAGTATACAGGTACATCAGGGATTCAGTGGCCAAAACCATCTGTACAAGGTATGGCCACAGATATTACCTTTTATCATGTGTATAATTATAAAAATCTCAGCCACAAGTTGTAGTTCTTCATCACACTTACACTGGATATTTTGTGCTTTGTTGTACTCACAGGTCATTTGTTCCCTGGCACCAGCATTATGGAACTGTCCTGTCTGATGTTGGAGAATGTGTAGACTCAGATAATTATTTATTTATGCATTTCCATTTGTTTACTGGGAAAGTCCAAGTGGGACAGCAAAAGCAAATCCCTTTTCATTGGAGGACTGAGGAGAAAAGCTCCATACAGCAATATGAAAAAAGACAAAGTGGAACAGAAGATTAAAGCATTTACAATAAATTTCTTAGTGGGACAACATAATAATGATGGTGGAGATGACATGGCACTGTAATTGGGTACAGTGTGTGTGTGTGTGTGTTTGACACAGGGAGTGTGACCACTGCAAAAGCAGCACAGGAAATTAATACAGTCTTTATGCCTGTGGATACTCAAGCTATCAAAATATCAGATATCAAACCTCAGACGCAGTTTGCTGGGGACACCATAGATCTGTACTGATCTCCACTAGACAGATGTCTGAAGGTTTGGTAAGGTCTGCATAGGGGAATAGGCAATGGTGCTTACTGGAGCCAGTTACTACTGTATCCCTGAGATTGGTGTGTTAGTGATTGCAGCCCAACATATGTGCTGTGCTTGACTATCATGGTGGCACAGGCTACTACTATCACAGCCATGGCAAAGATCATGAGAGTGACCCCAGATGTTCATGCTGACCTATGGAATTAAATGATCTGTGTATATAATTCCTTGGATGGACTGAGTCACACACAGAAAATATTTTCTGTGGTTCACCTGTCAGGAACAAGGGGACATGCTCAGAGCCAGCCATCTGGTACATCCACAGATTTTAGCCAATATGGTCATAGACACATGAGATCTCACTCCCACAATGCTTCCACTTGCAAATCAGCATCTACTGAGGAAGAGTGTACTCCAAGGAGAGGCATGGTCAGTGATGTCATTATGCCAACACAACTCCTAGCAGACATCGCTCCAGGCCATGCAAACAACTGCATCTAGCTATAGTCATGGTACAGCCAGTGCAACTCCTAGCAGACATCGCTCCAGGCCATGCAAACAACTGCATTTAGCTATAGTCATGGTACAGCCAGTGCAACTCCTAGCAGACATCGCTCCAGGCCGTGCAAACAACTGCATCTAGCTATAGTCATGGTACAGCCAGTGCAACTCCTGGCAGACCCAGCTCTCATCAGCTGGAGCATGCAAGGGATACTGAAATCTCTGCCATTCATCCCCTGGACCTGTCCAGTAGGACCAAGTCATAGTGCTGCACCTAATATTGTGGCTATGTCCCTGCAGACATGCATTTCAATTACTTTCACTGACTCTGGCATTAACCCTCCCCACATGCCAGTTCTGACACTTCGCATAAATGTACTTTCTTTTATTTTTATACTCCTCAGTGCTCACTGTCACACACTTCCCTGTGAAAGACATGCACTCATGTACTCCCTTCTCCACTTGTGCAAATGATGATAACTGTGCCCTGCTGTTTGTACTTTGTTACTTGTGTTGCTTATGTCTGATGCACAGCATGGTCAGATTATGCCTGGATTAGTACAGTCTTGTGTTGGGTTTTCATGTATCATTTTTATTATAGTGTATCTCCTCACATTTTGCTTACTATCTTGTGAGGTCATGTGCAAGCCATTGCCTCTTTGCTAGGTGTCTCAGCATACTGTGTCCAGCTCTGTCTGGTATGATCATCCCCTGCTGCCAGTTTCTCCTCTGAGTCTTTGTCACACTCATTCTCTGCTGCCTGTAGTGCTAGGAACTGCTGGCAATGCAAGAACCCAGCCTGTTGTAGCTGCTTCCAAAGTATAATATTGTGTAACATTGCATACACAGTCAGTATTATGGCACACATGGCAGGGGTCATACTGCTGGGCACCACCGGATGTGTCCAGACAATGAAGCAATACCTTCAGCAACCCACAGACATGCTCAATAATGTTTCTGATTGTGCAGATGCCCTTATGGGTGGCTACCCCTCGCAAACTGTCTGCGCAAATCACATATATGCCATATGTGGGAGAAAACTACCAGGGTAGCCTGCAAATGCACACATTGTAGATTATACCATGTAATTAGCAGACCACATGGCAGTTGATGGAGAGATACCCTTTTGTTCATGTACCTCTTTCCCATTTCCCCAAGCAGAGAATTCATTTCAATGTGTTTTTTTTCTATGGTGTTAGCTTTCTACTCTGGTGTACATTGGAACCACATGTTATTCTCAACATGATTAAGAATGGCATCAGAAATGGAAAGTTCTTGAAGCAGATGCCTGAGATATCCCCACAGTGTCCCCATTAGGTCACTGAAGGTCCCATTGGCTAAGATATGTTAAGCCACACATACCTTGGCATCCACTAGGATAGGTGCTCCAATACTCCCATGGGGCTGCAGACAAGGCTGATGTATCTCCACAATTTATTGCATGATGTCCCTGTCAACATGGTACCAGTCCACAATGTCAGTGTCATGGAGGGCATGAAATGTTAAGTGCAATAGGATGGACCTGTGCTTCCAGATAGTATGTAGCATCCCACCAGGCATAGCATCTGCAATTAGAACATCTTGCAGATACACATTTACAATGGCTGCAGCAACCCCTAATATAATTTTGAAATGTACTTCTTCTTAACATGAGCATGTGACCAACTTCAAATATGTTGGGGGCACATTTCTATTGTGTTCCATATACATATTTTGGAATCACACTGCCATTTGCCTCATTATCATACACAGCACCTTATTATACAATCACTAGCCAAAACAGTTACTATCTTTGTTAACAGGGCTATAGCCATGTCAATTAACTTGGTTTTCTGAATCACACACATCCCGTGTGCAGCCATTCATTGTGGAATTAGTTTAGAATAATACAGTAAAGTTTGTTGAATTTTGGCACACTATCTTTAGTGGCAATAGCATGCAAAATTCAGAAACTATAAAACTGCATTATGTGTAATGGTAGAAACACAATTTAAGGTTACTAGCTGGGGAAGCAAATGACCTCAAAATGTTTCCAAATTCTTTTTAAATGCAAACTTAAAGCCACCAAGAAGAAATCAACAGAATGTAACAAATCCACCTCACAATGTTAATATTTATCTTATGCTTGTATTTTTCATACCTTATCTTATTTTAACTTTTATTGGGAGATGTTATTGAATTTGTTGGGATACCCTGAAGCATATTTTCTCAAGAAATGCACAAAATTGCTTTATTTTTTCTGTTACTGATGTAAACCTACATTGCTTATTTTTCTGATTTCCAAGTCTAGTCATACAATTGCTGGAAGTTGAAACATGTTAGAACTACTAATGGTGCAATTGAGCATTGCTAACTTAATGAATGTTATTTTTCTCATTCATTAGTCTTGTATATATCTTTTTCCCCTTGTGGTACACTGACCAAAGGCAAAATAAAACAGTAATGTCACATGATTTGTGCTGCAACTATAGTCAAACTACAGTCCCAAGGCAAAAACTTAAATTTAAAAAGCAGTTAATCATTTTTGTAAAAGGAAGCACAAATCTTATGCTGTAGTATCCACTTTAATCATACTGTACTATTTAACTTATTAATCTGTGAAGACGTATGAATACCATATGCAAATGCAATGCAGAAAATTGAGAAGCAGAAAGTATCTGAAGCAATGGATATGCTGTAGAACTGAGAAAGACAAACATACTTTGGTGGTGCATAATGCAACTCTCAAAGTGGATGGACTGATGACTGATTAACTTCATAAAACCAGTTACTCATAAATTGAGTTTTGCTTTGTTATTAGGCCTTTTCCCCAAAATAATGATGATCAGAGTTTATTTACAAACACACACGTATATAATTATATGTCTACATTAAGTATTATATGATATCAAGCAGTAACGACTCACTTACATATTTATTTGCAACTCAATCACTTATTAGCAACTACACACACAACACACACACGACACACACACATACACACACACACACACACACACACACACACACACACACACACACACATACACATACACACATATAAATATATATATATATATATATATATATATATATATATATATATATATATACAAGCCAAGGATCTTTACTTGGATTTATTGAGTCTTTCCTGACCTTCTACATTAAAGTTTTCTCCAATACTTTCTGTCACACCCTAAATTTAGAAGGATGTAGAATCTGTCTATTTTGATATACCAATGAGTCAATTTTGTTGCTTCTGACCTGATTCCTCTGTAAGAGTGTTGCATAGGTCAACACTTAAAGCCCAAAGACCCAACAAAGACCCTTGCAATGGTTTGTCCATTCAGTTTCCTTGAACCATGCTATCATTACATGGAGTGAATATACCAGCTTCCTCCTTCCACTCTTTTGTCTTGTCTTTTGTTTTTCGTATTACTTCTAAATACCTATTTAATTGCATGTTACCAAATGTAACTAAACATGACATTGGATTCTGTAGCTACACAGCTACTGGAATTCAGTTTTGCACAAACCCACTCTTTCATTTTTTTCTATTTTAATTCCATTTAACATTTCATACATTATCTATCTATCTATCTATCTATCTATCTATCTATCTATCTATCCATATCCTTTTATAATAATTCTGTTTTTTTATCTAAATGCAACCTATGAACTGCAAGTCACTATCTCTCATAATATGAACAAGAGCAGAATGTGGAACGCTTAACAGCAGTTTATTTATTTATTATTTATTTATTTATTTGCAGTTGGTTTACCAGGATAGTCCATTGGGCCTAAAAGAACCCGTTTTCAATGGAGTCCTGGGGAGAAAAGCTCCAAAAGACAGACATACAGAATAGGTACATACACTTGAAAAAGCTCTTAAAGCAAACTAACAGACAAGGTGAAAACAATAGAGCTAAGATACTTATACAATGTAAAAGAGAATACAGTCATTGCTTATGCATTTGAGGTACATTCAATAATGCAATCTTATTAAATGAAGTACAATAAATGAGAGGTGTGTTAGGGCTTTAAAGAGGTAGGATTGTTTTGTTGTATAGTGTGGTTAGATTTGAAGGAAGTAATAAGTATGTAGGCTTTGTTGAGTAGGAAGTGAATGAATGGAGGATGAAGGGTTCCATATTTTTATGATGGATGGGAACAAGAGCATTCCCATTGGGATGTAAGATGTGTATGAAGAGATTTTTTGAACATATAAAGATTAGAGATGGTATGAATGGATGGTGGGAGTGAGTTCCAAAGACGAGCTAGGTTAAAGGATAGTAGGGTTTGCCTGGGGGGCGTTTTGGTTTAAGTATTTCTAATAGGTTTTGATTGTTTGACCTTAAGACTCTGTCAGGTAGGTGAAACTTAAAAGCAGAAGACAGGGAGGGACAAAGAGAGGGGTTGTTAATGAGCTTATGGGCTAGGGTAAGCTGAATGTAATTGAGCTGATGTGGAAGTTCAAGCCAATGTAGTTTTTGGAGAGAGGAACAGTGGTGGGTGGATGACCTGTGGCCGTTGGCGAACTTGGCGATTTTGTTGTAGCAAGTGGAAAGTTGTTTCTTTAGAGAGGACTGAATATTAGTTAGGAGAGGTGATCCGTAGAGAAGGGAGGGAATAAGAAAGGAAGAAGAGAGAGCAATTTTAGAGGTCTTTGTGAGGTATTGATTTTGACGGTAGAGCATACCCAGCTTTTGGTGTTTTTTTTAATATTTAGCTGTAGGTGGGAGTTGAAATTAAGCTGGTTATCAGTTTGAACACCAAGTAACTTAGTTTCAGATACCAGTTCTAGGCTTGAGTTGTTTTGACTAGTAATCAAGAATTTGTTTGTATCGAAGGGAGTAGTTTTAGAGGGAGTAAATACCATGAGTTTAGTTTTGGAGGCGTTGAGAGCAAGGTGGTTTATTTTCATCCAATGCTCAGTAATTGAGAAAGCTTCTTGTGTGAGCTTTAGAAGCTCAGGGGTAGATGTGGCAGAGCAGATAATGGTAGAATCGTCAGCATATTGGATGATGTTAGAGAATGGGATAGATTTATGAAAATCGTTTATAAAAATGTTAAAGAGAAGAGGACCAAGTATGGAGCCTTGGGGAACTCCAGTGGGGGTACTAAGAAAAGAGGAAGTGGCCTTTTTCCATTTTACAGCTTGGTGTCTGTTAGACAGGTAGCTGGAGAACCAGTTCACAGAGGAGGAAGAAAGGTTAAGTTTGGAAAGTTTAGTTAATAGCAGACTGTGAAATGGTATCAAAAGCCTTAGAGAGGTCAAGTAGTAGGGTAGAGACAATATGGCCGGAATCACGTGCTTTATTTACGGTTTCAAGATAGGAGAGGAGGGCTGTCATGGTGCTATGATTAGGTCTAAAGCCATGTTGTGTAGGTGTAAGAAGGTTATTGTCTAAAAGATGTGGTAGTAGTTGAAGTTGGACACATTTTTCAAGTAGTTTTGAAATGGGGGACAGGATAGCAATGGGGCTGAAGTTGTTAACACTGCAGTTATTACTGCCTTTATGAAGGGGGGTGACAAAGGCTTGTTTCCAGAGTTGGGGCACTGTACATTCTAGGATTGAGCGGTTGATGAGAATGCTTATGGGATAGGCAATTGCATCAGCAGCAATGCTTAGGAAGTATGAGGGGATATTATCAGGTGCATTGGTGCCGGGCTTCAATTTTTGAAGGAGTTTCTTTATTGTAGAAATGGGTATAGGTTTTAATGAGATAATCAGTTTCAACTAGTAAGCTCCTACCATGGTTAAAATGTGTTGCTTTATACTCACAACACTCCGTTTTAATGAATTGTTAATAAAACAAGTCTTATTTGGAATGGGTGACAAATACTTTCAATGTGCAACAGAGTAGAACAGAATTTTTGATACTCCAAAAGAGGAATATTGTTCATAATGAGGTACAGTTGAGTAGTATGACTGAATTTACTTTTCAGTCCACTCCTTAAAACAACAGAAAGTGAAACAAAGCATATGTATCTCAACCCACAGTAACTTAAAGGAGGCTTCAGCCATGCAAAAATGAGTTTACAAAATGCCTGTTTACCCACAATCGTTATCACTTCCTGCTTTATCACCTTCTGTAGCACCTAATCCTATCTTATACTTTTGATGGTAATGAAGCTACCTTTAATCCAAACATCAAACATGGCTGTTTTACTTTTAATAGTGATCATGTAAGATATTTTATGATGCAAGGTAGTTCTTGCAAGCATACATAACCATGAAACAAACAAAAACTATGTTAAACAAAGCATTAGATTAGGTGCTTGCTGCAGCAGGCAGAGGAGGACGGGTGTACCCATTCATGAGGAGATGGTAATCGGCTCTGACCTTGTGCCAGATAGGGTAGGCAAATCTAATACAGTGGCCATGCCCAGGACAGGGTGTGGGCAGTTTATTCGAAGCCACTGATAGTAACTCTTCCCTGTGTGTGAAAGAGTGTGTATGGGCAGGTCAAAGGAGACAGACGGTCCATTTCCTCATGTCAGACTCGAGGGGAGGAGTGTTAGGATATACATAATATCCTGAGTTGTCAGGATGCTAGTAAACATGCAAAATCTCTGATGTCTTCCAGGATGAGTGTGCCTCTGGATGGCTATTTCCGAGAGGTTCTGAAGGAATTTCCCATGTTTGGGTAATCCCCAAATCTGTGAAATGAATGGGTTTAAGTCCAGAAGGGGGAGGCTTTATGGTTCATACAATGTAAGGAGAAAATATGTACAAGAAAAATAGCTGCTGGGATTTTCTTGATAAAACATGCAAATTTTAAGTGCATGTTCTAAACAGAGTAGTTCGACTTAACTGACAATGTACTGTGTTTTTTAAAGATTAAAATTCATTTTAAGAGGAACTGTGCTGTTATTGTGTAGACCCCCTGCAAGCATAGAAACATAGGCTTTATCATCCTGGAGAATGTAAACCATAGCTATGACCTTACCACAGCTTTTGTCACCGAGACCTCAAGAGACTGGTATGTTATACATTTAATGGCAAAGGCAAACCACAAAATCTTAGGCTGATGCTAAATACAGACTTCTGCTGTTTGCTTAAGAACCATGGTAAACACACAAAAATGTTGTCTCTGCCATGATCAAACTCAACTCCACGCATCCAAACTTATTGAATTTCACAGGGCTTTCATTGTCTCTCCCTCTCTTATTATTGATTGTTCTGCTGTCAGTCTGTCTGTCTCTCATTGAATAAACAAACACAAAAAAAAAACAGATAGAAATTTCACTTTCAAATCACTCCTGTATCTCTGTGTTTGGTAAATATTAATGCATTTTTTTATCACTACAATCTTATCCTTTTTTCCATTACAGTTGAAGAGATGCACTGCCTAGTCAACCTGGGCCATTATCCTTTTCAATCTTAGACAATGTTCTCTGACTGAGGGGGAGAAAATCAGTTGCTCATTTTACTGGTTTCAAAAGGAATACCTCAGATATAAATCTTTGATTAGCAAACTTCAGCAAACATGGTTTGGATTGCATTATTTAGGAAATAATGTTTATTTTTCATTAGAATGTAATGTATGCCTGTCATAATAAATAATAAGTCTATTCTAATAGCAATTTGCACATGCAAGCAAGTTGCAGAGTAAAAGTGAATGTTATTGGAGGAATTTAATAAAGCCTTCATGTGTTTTTTTCTGTGTAGGCATCATGGCATGCTGCTAAAATGGGAGCGAACATTTTTGATTCAGTAAGCACTGCTAAGCGGCACACACGATCGCACCAACACGGAAAATTCTGTGGCATGCAAATCACCTCATAAGCAAGTGAATCTCACGCAAATGAGGCAGGTAGAGTGATCCAGCAAGTAGGCAGCTCCATAGACCCCATGTCAGTGTCCATAGTGCACACATAAAAATTCCATGTACAGGAATGTAGACAGACAAAAGGGACTGTAAAAATGTACATAGATGGACAGAAATGGCATACCACGTACAGATACGAGTGAAACTATCTTAAGCATTTCAGAAAAATAATAATCTGGGCATATTTGCATAGTGTGTCACAGTGTGCAAACATGCTTTATAATAAAATTTAAAAAAAATGGAAAAAACAAAATTGATATTATGTGACAGAAATGTATTACAGAACCCAGCATGGACTATCTGTAATGGTGCATTGGTGCTGTTTCTAATGTGATAGGACATTGAAGCTTGTAGTTTCCAGACTGTGAGCATGGATCTCTATGCAAATGAGGTGAAGTTACTCAATAGCATAACGGGGTAATCACGTCCGCTTAACCCCTCCATGTAGACACAGAACTATGTTGGTGTGTACAGCAGAGCACTATAAAGTATGCATACACCCTACAATCTGATTCTTCCCCCATACTTTGTACCATTGTTGCACAGACTTGGAAAATTTAACTGAAAGAATGCTAGGGGCTGCTGCAGGTCTGCTGCATCTGTGTGTGCTAAATGCTGAAGTCAATGTTGCTGCTGCTGACAATAGGCCTAGGCAGAGAAGGAGAAGAGTGTTCAGGCCCAGGGTAACCTTCCAGGGGCTACATGAGCTGGAGATTGTAGAGCACTACAAGTTGGACAGGAACATACTACAAGAACTCACTGAGCTTTGCTACCCTCAACTCAGACCCAGAGCCAACAGAGGGGGATCCATCCCAGTGGAAACAAAATTATGTGTAGCCCTTAGGATACTAGCTACAGGTACCTTCCAAAGATGAACTAAGAACATGATGGTGGTCTCACAAACATCAGCATCCAGGGTACTCCACCATTTCCTGGATGCTATGCTACCACATGCCAGTGAGCAAATTTCTTTTCCTCTCACCCCTGAGGCAAGGGACAGCAATATGAAACACTTCTACCATGTAGCACACTGCCCTGAGTTACTAACTGCCATAGATTGCACTCATGTACACATCAAGTCACCACCTGATGAGAAGGGTCAAATCTACGTCACCCACAAGAGGTACCGCACCATCAACAACCAGGTCATGTGCAATGCCCAGAGCATTATCATGAATGTGTGTACTGGCAGTTATCACAGCTCCCATGTGTGGCATGCATCACAGCTTTATCAGATGTTTTCTAGGGTGGACATCCCACACAGCCATTTACTGGGGGATGGTGGCTACACACCGGAACCGTGGATGATGATACCCAATAGAAATGCACACACACCCATGGAAGAATGCTATAATGAGGCACATGCACAAACTAGGAACATCATAGACCATGTGCTTGGGCTTCTGAAGCATGGTTCTGGTGCCTTGATATATCTGGTGGAGCCCTGCAGTCCAGTCCAGCCACATGTGCACAGATATTCACAGTATGTGGCATGCTGCACAATATGATCTTGCAGAAACAGCTGCAGCAGGATCAGCAAAGGGAAGGGATACACAGCCACCCACCAGTGCCTAGGTCACTACAGCTAAACTCACAGGAGGACTCTGAAGGAGTACTCTGAGGAGGAACCCCCTGATGATGTCCCTGTAGATAGAAGTAGGCATGCCCAGTATGACCTGGCTTTGCCTAAGAGACAATGCATAGCACATTCACTGACAACCTAGGGCCCTAGGGACTGACACCTTACTGCTACTGACATACATACAGTAAAATTGTTGATGCCAGGCAACCCACACAACCTGCACCTATCCATGTTTTGGCTGTGTACTGCTTGCACCACACAGAGTCTGCCCTGAACTACAGTTCTGTCAACTACTGCATTCATAAGGTAAGTCTCTAACCTACACACTACTTGTCAGGATTAATATAATAAGAGTTATCATATGTATGGATCTACTGCATTTATGCAAGGAAATATAGTGGGCTATTTGAACAGCTGTCACATCCACATGGGACTACAGATACCCAGTCCAACAGTATGTGTCCCCTAATACTCACTAGGCCTCATGGTTGGAATATTCAATATATCAGTCAAGGGAGATGTTAAAAAGGGTTGTCACATTATATTTGGACTACTGTCTATCCCAGCAGATCATGTGCTGTTGTTCCTCCACCCCCAACACAGCAGTGTTCCCATATAACTGCTCTAACAGTAAGTCAGCAATGGTATATCAGCAGACCAGGCAATCTCAGGGCTGTAAAATAGTACTCTAACACACATTGTATGTTCCACGTAAAGCAGAAATAACAA
>NC_056725.1:437462688-437477688 GCF_019279795.1 Protopterus annectens
GCATAGATATGATCACCTTAATAACTTAGAACTAGGTAGGATTTTGCAGTATTTTATGTGTAGCGTGTGATGTGGCTCCCCCAAGGACTGACCGCAATGAGACTTGGTGATGTCATCAATCATAATATGTCCTCAACTGATAGTAGTAGCACACATAAGGTTTGTTGTGGGCATCATGTACTGTGATCTGTAGTGTGTACCATTATATTGGTAAGTGTTCTCATCTACATACAACAAACGTACACTACATGTGTGCCTTGGCATGTCCTGTATGCAGTGATTGAAAGTGGTACTAGCCTCAATATAGCTATGTGTATGTGAGCCTGTCAGAGCATTTTACATCATGTGATGAAATCATAGGATATTTGAACTTCACTAGCATAATAGCCATACAGCCCTCACAATCATAGACATCTTTATACCCATAGTTACAGGATCAGCACATATTGTCCCAATCCAATAGGGATACAGGCAGATGCCCTGTGTTGAGATGACAGTCACTCAGCCAATCATACAGATGGCATATGCTGAGGTGCTCTGTGTGCCATTAGGCAGGGTTCTGTTGCAAGGGTGTGTTTAAGTTTGCTAGACAAATCTCTCCCACAAGCATGTAGTACTAATGTCACATACAAGGTTAATGTCCTTACAGTGAGTTATCCATCTACTATGCCTTCTACAAATAGGCAGCATATGCAATCAATCTGAGTCACACATTGACCCTTATGCAATGCCTGGATCACCTCTGAGTACTCTATATGCCACAGCCGACAATGACTCTCATTGCAGATGATCCTCATTCAACACATACTAAAGACATGAATTGTCCTTGTGAGGGACCATACTGTTGTGTGCAACTGCCAGTAATGCTTGGAAAGGTACATCACCAAATGGCCATTGCACTCAGATATCGGCATGCTGATGGAAGAGTACCTGGAGGTTATGAGTATGTCAACTACAGGTGACTGTAACCTCAGATATGTCATATGATTCCTGCCATACCACTGTAGAGACATGGTGATCTGAGATGCAATTAGGTGTAAACATGTGTGGCCAGGTCTTTGTTGCCCAGTTTGTTCACCCCTGAGTATGTAAATCACATGTTGTGACTGATGTGATACTTACCCAAGTACATAGGTCTAACTGATGAAAATGATACTACATTTATATTTATATGGAGTTTTTGGTCATTAGTATGTCAACAGGCATGTGTTTGCAAGACCCTCTTGTAGGTTAGTGACATACCACAGAGACTCTATAAGTGCTCACAATTTGCAGGTATCAACTAACATTGTTAGCCACATTCAGTCATTAGTCACATGTATTGTGGTTGAATGGATTCCAAGCAGTAGTGGACGCAGGACTACACCCTGTTGAGCTCTGCTGCTTACAGATGAGTTATTGGAGGTGAGTGTTCCTATGCTGTGTATGTATGCCTGCAATGGACCACTCACTGATCCCTACAATGACAGTATCATGGATGCCTAAGTGCATGCTTTGTAAATGTTGCCTTAGTGGGGATATAGTCAGATGGCTTGGCTCAGTCTAGGGGGTTGTACGCTCTGATGTACCCTCAGATAGGTCCATGGGAACCGCCTCGGAAATGTGTACTGGGTGTAACAGTCATGCTCCCCCATCACACATCCAAACTGTGTACAGTCAACTGTGTTTGCTGATTAGCTCCATGATGATCACCCCTATGGGCATACAGATATAGATACTCAGACAAAGAGGTGTATAGTTATGTTGGTCAGTGGATGCACCACCTCTGTGCAAGGGTAGAACAGTTGCTGTTGTCCACTCAGTGGGTGTGCAGCCAGTAGTGTCTGTATGATTACATGGGTTTCCCAATGGTGTTAGTCATCCTTGTCAGAGTACATGTGGGATGCGACCTGGAATGTTAGCATGTGCAATATATGCTGTGTAACTTAAAAGGAGAGGCCAGTTACAAACTGCTTTGTATATATGGAAGTTATGGGACAGTTTGTAGAAATGTCTTGTGTCACATGTGGTGGGGACAAGGGAGTGTAGTTGATGCAGACAGTGTGGCTGCACAGGTTAGGTATGAGTACTGACCCATTATACGTGGCATCATGACGTATGAGGTCACTGACAATAGAGGCCCGTCCTTTGAGGTCACACATGTAACTACACTGTGAGTTGTGATTCTGTTTTGTGTGGGTGGCTACTTTTGCCACTTACAATGTCTACACAACATCAGAATAAGACTATGTGCTTCTTTTAGCTGAGGAGGTAGTGCTTCCATGTTAGGGAGTGGCACTCTCACCCCAACTGTCACACAGCAGTGTCCACCTGTTATTGCACAGCCTGTTAATGGCAGTTGTACACCAGTCAGTTTTGCTGAGTCATGATGAGCCTGTGTCCCTCTTGTCACATTGCAGCCAAGTTCATGCAGTTGTAATACTGCTGACATAATGCATGGGTGTAGAGCTATGCATACCTGCCTTTCCCCATCTGAAGGGGGAGGTACAGTCACACAATGTCAATCATCCCAAAGGAGGTGATAAATAGCTGTCTTGACATATATGTCTGTATTGCCTGCAAGGGGGGGTGTGCCGGTAGGTTTAAGGAGACTATGTGGTCAGATCACACCAGGGAGGACCTCACATTGGGGGGGGGTGTACTGGGCACACATATTGGTAAACACATGATGCACTACTTTGATTCCCCTTGTGGGGATGTCACGGCACTGCTGCAAGGCATTATAGGTAAGGACCTGGACCATTGTTTGAGCAAGTGAGCTGCAGCATGTCTAAGCGACACAGTGTGTACATATTACACTTCTCTAATGTGTTTGTCTGTGCTCTGTACAAACACCTTGCATGACTCTCTTCTTGCAACATGCTGGAAGTAACTTCAATACTTACTTGAAGAGACGACAACTAGCATGTAGTACCAAGCATTGTCCCCAGATCTCTGAGTCATGCCACCTGAAATGCCATGATAGGAGTTAGCATGGATACGAGCAATTACACTGTCATACACCTGCTGACACTGGGCCAAACACTGTTACTTTTGCTCAAGGCCAGGTCATGCCTACCGACTGTAACCAGAGGAGCCCGTTGACTGTTACACTATGCAATGGATGTCGGGCATATGTCTCACTCCACCAACCATGGCCTGACAAGGTGTATGACAATATTAGGCCATCTGACCTTGCTGGAAACAGTGTACTTAATGTACAAAGCTTTATGTCAGCTGGTGGATAGGCAAGTGTCTGACAGTCATACTCTGGGAAGATGGAATTGGGAGACCTACTCCACAATGATGCCAGTCACCATTGTAGTTAACCATCCTCCATTATTGGCATACGTTATCTACTTATTCCCTCTGTGCAGTCACAGCCACTGTCAGTGACCTCTGAATGAATACATTAGCAGGTGACTGCATATTGGGAGCTGTCACAGAATCCCACACTGAACCAACAGTTATCCAGGATGGCATAAGACATAGTCACTGTGGTAAACATCACTGTGATATACATAGTACATGCTGGAGAGACAGGTATGTAGCACAGACAGTATGCCCTACATGAAACAGGCCCCCATGCATGAGGAGCACACATCTGATGGGACACAGCATGTGCAGGTTATAAAATGGGATGCTGAACACGCCAATCATAACTGGTGTTGGGCAGCTGTCTGTACTGGAGACAATATATTTGTAGATGGGCTATCTGCATTACCACAGCTTGTAAATGTGTGAGTTCCCAAAACCCTGGTGACACTTATCAAGGGTAGCAGACCTTTCACAGATTAGGGATGCACAAGTATGTTGAATGCGGCCATTGTCCTTGTTAGCCTGTTATACACATATGAGCCTATGGAGCCATGCACTTGTAGTGCTGTACCTTGCTGAAGACATATTTCTGCTGTGTTGACATGCCATCCTGTGCTGCTTTATTGCCGCTGTGTATTCATAGGTTATCCCAACAGACTCCTGAAACAGAAACAAGTCCATGACACACCTGTCATTGTGTAACTATACAGCCATTATAATATCATACAACATAAGGTACATAAAAGTATGTGGCGTACTCATGACAAATGCCGACATACAGTATCTGTCATTAACCACTACATGTGGCATGGCAAACCAACACTGCATTACACAAGTACATGTTAACTAATATAGTCACCCTGTGCATCAGACACATAGCTTCATTTCCCTGCATCGATGTTGAGGATGATAGGAATGTGACACAGGTGTCATCACTTGCAGAGGGTGTTGTGTGGAGGTGCATAAGGCCTAAGCTGACCAAAAAGGTTGACAGCATGTATGTGAATCAGGAAGGGAAGCAGGTAAGATGGACCATGGAAAGATGTCGTGTGTGTCTGTAAGTGACCTGTATTTGACAGTGGTATGTGAGTGTATGCATGTAAATAGTCAAGCTCATTGCTTGCACTATATGTGTGAGTGTTGGACAGCTTTGGATCGTATGTGGTAGAGATGACAGTTCACCATCTCCATCCCCAAATACGGGAACTGGCTCTGCCAGGAATTGCACTGGTACCTCCATGCCGGAGGTCAGAAGTGGTACTAGTACCTGACATTGACTGCTGCCTGCTGGGACTGTGTCCCCTATGGGAACTCCCAGGACTACAAGCCCATGGCCTGCCATATCATGGTGTGGACAGCACACTTCCCTCTGTAGCACTGTTGCTCCTTTCAGAATGTACCTGTGCCTCCATGATGGCCCAAAACATGCACCCAGTAACCCATGATGTGATACCTGCAACAGGTGGTGGACGGACAGCAAGCATCCTACATGCACCTTTGTCAGTCTGCCTCTGTGAGACCTCACCAACTCATTGGCTATCACCAGTGTCTATACTCACTGGAGCCATAGTTGCCACACTTTCCTTTTCAATGTCCCCACCATCTGACTGTCCAATATCTGTGGCCTCTGGTGACTGGGTATGTGTGAGCATACTGACTGTGTGCAGTGACAATGGAGGCAGAAGAGGGATGTCTACCTCTGGGATAGATTTAGCCCCCAACACCTCCACCTGTGCCTCACTGTGGGCACCATCATCATCAGAGTCTGAAGAGAAACTAGCATCAGGTTGTGTAGGGGGCAGACATCAGCCCCCCCCCCCCCCGGTTACCTGTGATAAGAAAGAAAAAAAGTGGTACATGAATTCCTACACTATTGTGTTTGAAAAATCCACCAATACTCATAATAACAAAGACCCACAACTGGATTAACAGTCAAACATTTTTCTTCTCCACTTTCGTCCAAAAACGTCTTCCTCAGAACAAAGTACACACTCACCTCAAGAGCGTTATAACAATCACTTCAAGTAAATCAAGTAAAACTTGACCAATAAAATTTACCTTTTAATTAATCAATGTTGTTTGTCTTTCGGCTTTTCCCGGTTAGGGGTTGCCACAGCGGAACTCCAGTCCGCTAATGATTGGCAGTTGTTTTTTTTATGGTGCCGAGTTGCCAGCCAGATGCCCAACCTTCAACGAAGGCATGCCCATTCAACGCATGTCTTTCGAACACCCACTCAACCATGGGGAGGACATGCAGACTCCACACAGAAGGCACTCCCAACCCAAGCCGGGAATCGAATGGGAGTATCTCTTGCTGTGAGGCAATAATGCTACCACTGCACAACCACAGCACCATCAATATAAAACTATAATTGATAAATCAACACATAAAAAGCCAGTACACCTATCTTAACAAATATATTGAAATACATGTTTCACTGCCTAATTTGTTTTCCTTTCAACTTTTTGTTTTTTTAAAAGGAATTTTAGAGTAATTGCCTCATTTAAGCCAGGAGGCTTATCTGCTCTTAACTGTCACTGCCAAGTGTTTCATTTTGTTCATCTACACTCCTGTAATTTTCCCCTCTAAGATCCTTAGGTACCTGTTCCAGACTGTATATAAAAACATTGTACTCTGTCTACACATGAAAGTATGTTTAAAGAGGACATTATTCTTGCCCTTAACCTTATCGAATATAAATGTTCCTTAACAAAACAATGTCATGCTTAGCAGGAGCAGGGCCATGTCCTTGGCCGCTACCTGACAGATTTGTGAAAATTTGAGGTTGAGGTCATGACAGTACCAGTGCAGTTGTAGCACAACAAGGTAATACGTCCATATATCTCACATTTACAGTAGCTACTGTGTTACTTGTAGTATCGGTCACATTCTGAGTATGAGAGTACAACTGAGGTTAAACCCTCGCCCCAAAGAACAAAGACATGACACCCATGTTAACGTATATACAGCCTGACACACTGACTGCTCCAGTATTACAATATTGATCACAGTACATCTACCTGCATTCTCCTGTGCTGTGGAAACTGTGGTACCCACCTCCACGATGTATGGTGTGATCGATGTCTGGGAGCTGTTGTGTGTGCCTAGGTTCGCCAGGAATTCCTCAGTGGCCGAGAATGGTTGTTCCACTGTAGGCCCTCCACCGGTGATGGCACAAACCCTGGCTACATCTACTGCCCTTGGTCATGCACCATTGACCACATCTGTTGCACAATGTCAAACCTGCTCATATGGCCTGTCTGCGGGCTCATGCCATTCACATCACAAACAAGATCTGCTCACAATGCAGTCCTCTGTTCCCTATTTTGCATCCCCATGGACAGTAGGATGTGATGATGTTGCCTTAGTCCTTCCAGTATAGTTTCATTTTCCCTATCAGAGAAGGGTGCATGGTGTCTTGGGTACATGATTCCTGAAAGACAACAAAAGGAGAACACATTAGCGGATCACATATGTGAAGGTACACTATGTAGAGATACAGCAAGGACAAAATAGCTAGCACTATCCAGTGCTTGCTCACACATGTCATACTCCACAGTGTGTGGATACAACTGAAAGAGTATCAACAATCAGGTATTCCTGTGTGTGCCATGACAGATACTGCTGTATGATCTTACACCAAACACTCGACTCTACTGTGGTGTGGCCCCTACAGGCAACCCACCGATAATATGTCATAAGAACAGTGCCACACAAATAGAAGTGTGCTATTACAACCACTATAAAAGGACAGTCCAAGACCAGTGTGCCACAATGACAAATGACAATGCACCCTTGATGTATTATATGTCCTATGTGGGTGTAAGACAGCAGGAGATCAATGACATGTCATTATCACAGGTGTAAGGCTTAATTATGTAATCCCTATTCCCCATAAGTCTATTCCACCCATCTGCATCCTGTTGTATACAAAATCAGTTACATACCTGATGGAGTGCGGTACTCCTCTGTTGATATGTGGTGATAGCAAAGTTTTCACAAAGGTGTGCTCTGTTTGAGGAAAGTCTCATGCAGAATGGTTCCACATTGCTAGCTGCTTGCCTTTTAAGCATGTTTCTTATCAGCAGGTGATTGCCTCTAAACCAATCCATGGGTCTGAAATGCTAGTTGCAGCCAACACAGCTAATTTGCACTATCATCAGCCAGTGACATGTGACCACTGTGCAATATATAAAGCATTCATTCAGATTAGGACCCTCTTCTGATATGTTGGGCTGGACATTACAGGGGTGAGGAGACTACGTTGTCAGAGAGGGTAGGTCTGTAGCAGAAACCTTTACATAGAGATGTGTGTGCTACAGGCTGCAGCTGCTGCTGTAGGTAATAGACATAGGCAGAGAGTGTGAACACTTTGTAGAACAACAACCTGCAGGAATAACTATGTGAGCTGTGTCAGTCTTGTTGTAGAGGCAGAGCCAGAGTGAGGCTACACTTTCCTCTCCAATTAAGGCATGTATTTAAGGTAAGTATGTTAGTTAATGGTATCACTGAGTACTTACGGACATGTTTGGTGTGCCCTTGAGTAAGATGGGGTATAAATATAAGAATATGTGAACCATCTGGGCAAATGCTAGGCCATATGTTACAGTCTGGTAGTAATTTGCAGCGTGTATGTGATCAGGCCTTGTTACAAGTAGGACTTCCAATGTGTATGTTAGCTGTGGAGCTGTGATAATCTGCACAGTGACCTTGGAAGGATTGTGTGGTGCACTGTGATATTAGTGGCCATCATTTGCAGTACCTGCATTGACATTCTCTACAAATGCATAATAATGCATGACGTGGCACTTTATGAACATATAGATTTTTTTATATGGATATGTGAAGTGTGTTCCTACCTGCAGGCCTGTGACTTCCATCAGTGAAAAGCAGACATGTCATTTGAAATGGATTGTGTGTATAAAGAGTGCATGACTCAGTCATTAAATGGTGCCTTCACAATACTGTACATGCAGTTCTACATACCACTGGATTTGAACCCAGGACTGTGTGTGGCAAAATGTAGTGTTTCCAGGGTGATTAACAGACTGAACTATTGAATAAGTGCTACAGCAGCTGTATTTGCAAGATATATGTGCACACATACAGGCTGCGACATACAGCTTCTACATCCATCAGTATGTGCATGGATTTATATGGCTGTATGTGTGTACCAGGGTCCCAGTTGAACATGTATTTTGCCATTAGTGCCTTAGGCAAGTATGTTTCAATATGCTGCTGCTGAGGGGCACATTCACCTGCTATTACAGGCCTCACTTACATCCATGATTATGTCTTTGGCTTTCTAGTGCTGTACTAATGCACCAGAGTCCAAGCGACACTCCCATTCTTTCCATTACTATTTAATGAAGTTTGCATGGTGTGGTGCGATGCACAGCTCCAGTGAAACATGCTTAATGACTGTAACTGGCAATTACTATGTTTTATTTAAACCGCCTGTTGTAGTTAAGAGTTTTGTGGTGTGGCAGGTTAATGCAGTTGTTTGCAGGTGTGATGGTCTTGGGTTCAATATATGGGACAGGTGTTTATTTTGTAAGTGTGTGTTACAAGTTTTAAAACAAATATAGTCAATATAGCTCTATTTAGCTGAGCTTAGTGAAACTGTGTGACTGGGGGCAACGTGCAGCAATGCTCTAAAAATATAAAGAAAAAATAGGGAGATACAAAGTGGTGAAATGGGGTGCAAGCAGGGGGGAAAACATGAGGAAAGGCAGGTGGGGATGTGCAGCAAGGGTCTAGGAAAGAACCATAGCTATCAATTTCTTGTACAGCAACAACTGTGCACTTTGACAAACTTTGTACATGACTTTGAACTCTTAACCGCAGAGAGAGGGGTGAGGGCAACATAATTGTGTTGTCAAGCCAGTTGGAATAAATTACATGTGTCCAGTGGTTACATGTGTGAAATGGAGAGTTATGTATGGGACAATATTTGTTTTTTGGGGACAGGTGCCCATTTATTTTTAAGGTGAGAGTGGAATGTTGGGGAAGGGACACAGACACACGTGGGGGAGGTAAGTTGGTTAGGTGAGGAGGCATTTGCAGACAGACAAGACAGCAGACAGGGGCAGTGTGTGACACATGAGGGAGATGAACACCTTGGATAGGGAGGGTGTTGTGGAATCCAAGTCCCATTTGTCCCCAGATGGCAGCAGAGTGACTCACATCCCACCCATGGGACTGTCATCACTGCTCCTTCAATGCCCTGGGTGTGGCAGTGCTGGAGGCTGGGCACCAGGGCAAGGCTGCCCCACTGGGTCAGCCAGCATACTCTCAATCTGGTGCAGGTGGCGGTCAACCCCATGGTAGACTATCCTGCGCACCAAGACCAGCAGCTCATCCCGGATGAAAACACCTCCTCCACCACTGCTTCCAGAGGGAGGCTAGGCCCTATCCCATGATGTGGTACTAACCGATGCCACAGGCAGTGCAGGGGCAGCAGAGGGGGCACCATCAGTCTAGGTCCATGATGTGCTGGGACCCGTTGTCAAGGCCGGTTGAGGAAAGGTAGAAGGATCAGGTGGAACCGGCCTACCTTGACATAATGTGGTAAATGAGGTATAGCAATAAGTTAGGGTTAGTAATAACCAAACCATTGTTAGTATTAACAGAATGGAACATAATTTTAATTAATCCAAATACATATTAATGTATATTATGTGTAACACAAGCTAAATAACATAACAGTGAGTATGTTAACAGCATGCCAGTAAGAAGTAAACCATAAGGCCAACAAAACAGTTTAACAAAATATGTTAATATTAAATCATAATAATAAATAACAAAATAAATAAATAAATAAATGAAGATAAGGGAGTGGGGAGTGAGAGAGAGAAACAATCCATTATGGACAATGCAGACTATATCCCTGAAAACACTGACAATAAATAATCTACAGGCATGTAGTGTGAGTTTTGAGTACAGTGACTACAATTCTCCTATAGCTGATGTAGCACATACATACTTCTCAAGTTGTTAGCATGGGTCAGTATGAGCCGAACAATAACAAATGCAGATACACAACTACACAGAACACTTTCACATAATGTGGACTTCTATAACTACCAAGGTGTTCTGTAAGCGGATTTGGTAATACATTGCATTCCAGGTAATCATTTTTCTGGGAATCCTGTGACAGATGGATTAGGCAGTTTTAATTATATTACATGAAATCACGACACTTAAGAGGTATGTTTGTGTACAGTACATAAACTAGACATCTGTCATGCCTTAGTTTTCAGGCATGGGAATAGAACCCAATAGTTGTGACTGCAGGGGACATCTGCAAAAAATGTAACATTGACTGGAGCAGCTTAGTACAGACATGCAAGGAATACATCTGCTCTGGGAATAGGTAGATGGATGTATTTAGGAATCAACAATGCTGCTTAACACTTTATTGGTATTGCTGATAAGTGTCTGTGAAATGTTAGCACAATCATATCTGCTCATAACATGGGCTACCTCAACCATATACCATTTGTTCCTGGAGTGGGAGAAAAAGAGAGCATTATGTGACTGAATTTGTTTTGCATTCTAGAACTATTGCAGTGGTATACTTGATTATAGTGACAGTAAAACATACATGCAGGGCATACAGCCATACTGCATTTATTGAAACAAATCTCTGTAGGAATCAACGATGCTGCTTAACACTTTATTGGTATTGGTGATATGTTTGTGAAATGTAACAACAGTCATATCTTTTCATAACTTGGGCTACCTCAGCCATATAGCTTTTGTTCCTGGAATGGGAGAAAAAGACAACATTAGGTGATTGAATTTGTTTTGCATTCCAGAACAATTACAGTGCTATACTTGGCTGCAGTGATGGTAGAACACACATGCATGGAATACAGACATACTGAATTTATTAAAACATATTTCTCTAGGAATCAACAATGCTGCTTAACACTTTATTGGTATTGATGATAAAGTCCACATAATATCTGCCCATAGAGTGTGCCTCCTCACTCATATATCTTTATTACAGTGAGTAAAAAGATCATGCAGGAAAACTAATTGGTTAAAAATACAAAAAGAAAAAATCTAGCAAAGCTAGACTTTTCACTGTGTGATACCTTAAACCTCTTGTATCAGAGGCAACATAGGATATATGCAAATTACCCCTTAAAGATATCAGGTGTTTCAGTTAAATGGCAATTCTGAATGTCCATGACTTTTTCTTTTACTTTTATCTTTAAGTCTTTTCTTTCAGGCCAATAAAGTCAAACCCCTCTAGCTGTGAGCATGCATATTTCTGCCTTATTATGGTATCATCAGCACAGCATAAAAAGAATGCCTGACTTTTGAAAACACAGGGTTGTCGTACCCGACTGATAACCATACACATTAGTGTGTCTACAAAATATCCCAACTGGCTCATCAAATAAGTAACATCTACTATTTTTATATGTTTTTAATCAGTTGGGTTCTTTTTCTGATTAATATAATGTTTTTGAGGAGTTTTTATATGTATTCAATGATATTTTGTATATTTTTCTATAGATAAGATGTGTGGGTATTTAAAGGGTAGTGAATGAGTGACATTGTTTCCAGTTTTATTTCTCTTAGGAGTTTTCTGAGGAAGTTGGTATATTGTAACCGATGAAAAGCTTGGGAGAAGCTTAAACCTAATAAATTTTGTTCGTTTTACATTTTGGTGACTTGGAGTTTTATTTTAGTGTTCTCGTGGGATGGAGGAGTTTCATGCATCTCATCTCTTTCATAGTGTGTCTACATTTCCTTGGTTTGGCGACTACAGCTCTAATTGCTAATTTATTGCACTACAGTTCTACCTGCTCATTTATTGCACTACAGTTTTTATTGTGTATACTTTATTGTAGTAAATGCATTACTCTTTCTTGCTTGTTGCACTACAGTTAGCATAATAAATCCGTACATGCCACACTCACAGCACAACCTGGCCAGGCTTTCGGCATAGGACTCAACATTGTGAGTTCTCTCAGCTGCAAGACATTCAGCTTGCATATTGGTAAAACAGTGCAACACATACTTACATATTTGTGGGGCATTCCCAGCTCTGGCTTCTTGGACCCAGGTGTCCAAGTTGCCCCTCTTTCTCCTCTTGAGGTCATTATAATGGTAATGACACTGCTCACCTGTGGGGTGATACCAGTAATACTGGTGAGCTCCCTGGCCAACCGGTCCCAGGCCCCCGCCTTACAATAGTAGCTCAGGAAACTGCTCTGCAGCAGCCTGGGTTAATGACTTTTGTACCAGGTGCGCAACAAAAATCCTGGACTCATGAACACCCCATCTCTGTTCCTGAGAGCACACACCTTCAAAAGCACTGCCTGCCATATCACCAGTTGATTAGACTCCAAAGACTGTTGCAGAATTCCTGCCTATTGCACCTAATATAGGCTGTTTTCCAGCCCCTACATGTCACTGAGCAACATTCAAAAAGTGCTGTGGAATTTAGCAGTGCACAAACAAGCTAAGCAGAGCTAAACAGCACAAAAACTTGCACAACCCAGGTTTTAGCCTAGCTTAACACCATGCAAGCAAAAGTAGCCATTAGCATGTTTAAGCAGTGTTCAGCACAGTGCAGCAGTGTCATATTTCCCAAATTTGTTTTTAAAATTAAACATATATAAACAATTAAATTACAGACGTTATCACTGCTACAGACTTTAAAGTAGGCTCTACTAAGCATTAGGCTGTATCTCTACCCATTTAGCTACTTGGATATTATGAAAAGTAGTATACATCTACATATACTACTGGGTTACCTGTCAGCATTGCTAAGCACCGCAGTGCACCACACAAATGTGCATAAATAGACCCAGATGTAAATAATTAATTAATCTGGTTTCTATTTTTAAATGTCTAGCAATTGTCGGCTATGTATGTATGAGGGCTGCTCGGCTCCACTGCACTCCACGTTGCACCTCATAGACAACGATTAAAAAAAAAAGAAAGAAAAACAATTAAAATAAGAAAAATACATAATTATATAATTAGTGAGATCCTATTTCTATTTTTAGATGTCTGGCAGGTGTCAGCTGACTATATGTGCGCACAGCTTGGCATTGCTGTGCTCTGCTCTGTGTCATGCAAACATACAAAAAAAAAACAGGAAAAAATTAAAATAAAATATTACACATTTGGCAATTCACAACATTTCAACAGTAGTGGGGAGCAGTACAGGGAGCATCCACAACCAAAAGTAGCGTCTGCATTTCTCCCTACACTGATTCAATTTCCCTGTTCCTATGCTCTCCCTTTGCAACGTGTCATCAGTAATATGCATGCCACGCTGCCTAGGGAGGGCTGTAGCGATCCACAAGGACACATTCCTTGTAGGTTCTATACAGTGCCTACATGGATTTTATTCAGCCTTGGGGATTTTCTTTTAAGCCAATGCCACTTAACATTTCATTCAAAAATCCATGCATCTGCATGTTTCTGATGAAAGGGCATACATGTTTGTTTCCAAGACACAGATTTTCATTTATTTTGTATGCACTGAAGTATTAGGTAAGCAATGCATTATATTGACAAAGCTTGTTGAGAGTGAAACCATTGATTGTTCTGCCATTAAACAAAACTGCTGACCTATCTTTTGTGGTGTTGGTCTTTTTGTGGTTTTCTTGATATTGTTATGTTTGTAGAAAATATCCATATAACTGAATGTTCATAATGTCAACATTTTTTATGCCGGCAGGTGAGACTGAAACTCATTTCATTGCTTCTGCCAATGTTAACTTCATGTGAGACCATAAACAGTGGGGTTATAAGAATTTGCCCTTACTCCACTGTGGAAGGAATTTGGATTTGCCATATAAAATTAGCAGGGGGTGCAGGGGGCTTGCCCCCCCTCCCTGCAAAACCCATGAATTTGGTGTTTTTTTTTTCAGTGCTATGTGTTTCAATGTTTTTGGATTGATTTTTTTAGTCAGTGTTTTTATACGTCATATTTCGAAGTATATCCAAATGTGTGCATGCGCACGCACACACACACACACACACACACACACACACATATATATATATATATACATATATATATATATATATATATGTATATATATATATATATATATATCCACACATGGGTTAGAGACAAGTAGTCAACAATTCAATTTGTCAAATAGAAAAAACCCAGTACAGCTAAATAAAAATCAGCTAATTACATGTACTGGCTTATTTCTGTGCAAGATAGTGTTATAGTGAGGATCGTGGAGTGTGCCCCTTCCCTACTAGAGTGTAATATCAGAGTTGATATATATAATTAGCAGGAGGGGTGTGTGAGGGGGGTTAGGTAGGCGTTCCCCCTTTTAAAAAAACTGTTTATCTTTGTTTTTCAGATTTTTTGATTGGCTGGTGATTGACCAGTTGTATTTAACACTTGCATTTCTTTTTGGTTTGATATGTGGACATGCACAAACACACACACACATATATATATATATATATATATATATATATATATATATATATATATATATATATATATATATATGGGTTACCTTTAATTGATCAAAATTTAATTTGATCTAAACTCATTTGATCGAAATTTCATTTGATCGAAAGCCAGTATTCAAGGCAAATAACAAGGATTTGTCCCCCTGCCCAAGGTTGTGCGACCCTGGAGTTGGTATACATAGTTGGGGGGGTGTGGGGGGGCGCAGCAGCAATCTGTACTTTTTGTGTTA
>NC_056725.1:437490188-437565188 GCF_019279795.1 Protopterus annectens
GGAATGCTTTACCATATCTGGACAATTCAGATCTTATATCCCAGCCCAAAAGAATCATTTCCTTTATGTAACCATTTGCTCCCCTAACACTTCCGACAAAGTACTCTGTAGGGACTTTTTTTACCATCTGCCAGCTTATTACAATCCCCAAAATCATATTACTTATTACCTGTTTTTTTTTCTGTACATCCCATTATACTTCCAGCATCTGCTACTGACTTGGGGTATAAAATACCTTTGCAAATATTTATAACCAAAAATCGAAACCATCTGGACATTGTTGGTTACTTTTGTTCATACTTTGTCTTAATTTGCTGTACGCTCTGTTCATTTTTTCTAATAGTTCAAAGGGTCTCAACAGAGAGAATGACACTAACACTTTGCAGTTTTAAACTCTTTTAACGTGGCGTTCTTGTTATTCCCCCCTTTGCTCCATTCTGCATGCTCTGCATATGTTCCTTCAGTGCTGACTTTACAATTTTTAAACAAGTTTGTGAAATATATTGTTATAAGTGCGGGATTCCATTTCTACCTAGATATTTAGCTATGCTCTGCAACTCTCATGGGTATCTTTCATATAGTAGCTGAAATGGGGAATCCTTTTGAAGTGTGGGGCATCTTTTGCATAGAAAACAGGAGGTTAGAAAGTCCTTGATCCCAGCACTTCTTCTGCAGCCTTCACTCCACTGACTCATTGCCTGGAGAGTGGCACAGTGAAGTTCAGTTTTATTATAAAATATTGGCAAAGCTGATACATTACCACAGACAAAGGTTGATATCCCTGGTTTGTATTTCTTTGGCTGCTCCTACCCCAGAGAAAAGTAGCACCAGCTCTTTGGTTATTGAATTACCATTGACTTTTTGCAGAGCAACTGCATCAGAAAACTTTGTAACATAGCCAGTAATAATCAACAAAATGTATGGAAAGCCTTTATTTGACTTTACTGATAGACCATCAAGAACCATGGCTATCTACTTGAATGGGACATCAAAAAGGCAAAGGTATTAAAGGACTTATAAAACCAGGATGTGATACCATCTTTTGATATTCTGAGCAAGCTGTGTGACATGTTTCAATTTTATTTATTTTTTCAGGTTAATAAACAAATAGCTGAAATTCTAGCTCTGGATTTGTCCACAAAAATATATTTTCTCAAACTATGACAATTTTCCAGTTTCATCGCAAGTGTTGCAAAACATTTTGAAACCAATAGTTGGTGCTGTACTTTTTTCCTGCCTTTACATAGTATATAATCTTCAAATTTCATTATGGGCGTAAGATTTTACCAACCTGCTCTTGACTTTTTCCTTCTACAATTAGCTGTGATTTTACTTGACCTTTTAAATGCAATATTTACCTGCACCTCCAGTTTGCTTCCATAAAATTTTCTTTATCTCCAGTCTGGCAAATCAGGAACACTTTCATCAGTGCATTGACTGGAAGTAGAAACTATATCATCTTCACCTAAGAATACAGGTATGCATCTTTCTTCTCTTATTTCTTCATCTACAAAAGGCAGACGACAGTGATTTTCTTCTTTCAGATTTGGTAGTTCCTTTACCTTTATTTCAGGAACTTCTTTTTCTCTGAGTAACTGCTGCTGAAATTCCTGTTCCTCTCTAACTCTCAGCCTTGACCTCACAGAGGAAAACCTAGGACTTTGTTCAGGGACCTTTCTTTTCTAAATGGCTTTATCACTGTGGGATTCTCTGTTTCTACACAAAGAACCTTTACTTTACTAACCAGAGTCTTTCATCAAGAGTTCAAATTGTGCATTATGAATTCTTTACTTTCAGTTTCTACACTAAATTCTTTCCCTAATTTAAAAACTTGGATTTTATAATAACTCTCAGTGATACATTTCTGATAACATACAGGTTCTTTTACCCATCTAGCTGAAGCCAGATAATTCCCTCAGAAGCTTCCACACTTGCCCTTTTTTCATTGTCAGAGTGTACACTTTTAATAGTGTATCAGGCTAAATGTGTACTTCCTGGGCCAGATTTCAAAAGAGTTACTTTCAGTTTAAGTCTGCCCTGATTTTGAAAGATCTGCTCTCGGTGTAAGTGACTTACTTTGGTGCAAGGCCTATCTGTAAACAAGCTTATTATGGGGAGCAGATTCCAAAACACCTGCTCTCAGCCTCTTCTGAGTGTAAGTAGTCACTTATGCTGAGAGCCCCCATTTGCTCTTAGTGGAGTTCTTGTCTGCCATCTCTCCTCATATTTTATTTAAGGTACATTAAAGCTACAAAGCATCTAAATGTGCTTCATTCCCCCATTATCTTCACAGTTCCATAAATAAGTGCAGTCTTGCCTTATTATAGCAGCATGTGTTGAATTAGCAAGTAAAACCAGTTTTACATTTCTAAATATTTTATCGTTGACTGTTTCCTATCTCCATGAGCAAATATCATTTCTACCTTTGCCATAGCTTTTATGTTTGCAGACAATCTCTTCCTTAATAAATGTGCTCATGCTCTCAGAGTCTAATGATTTCTTCTATTCCTTTCCTTCCACAAATACTGTATTTTAGCTAACTTAGTAGTAGTAGTACAGAAAAAAAACAATTTAACTGCAAGCAGATATTTTTTTCAGATTTCCTGTTTAACTGTCAACACATAGCTTGGATAAAAGTTGTACTTTATTAGGTACAGCACTAGTAGTTAAACAATTTTAGTAATGTGTTTCTTTTTTCCACATTTAAACATATTTTCTGGCTGTTTGCAGATATCTATACATTTTAGTAGCAGAGTGTTTTCTCACTTTTTAAACAAACCATCATTACCTATCAATTAAACATTTGCTCCTCTACTGAAAGGTCATTCTGCAAAGATTCATTTTTATTCTGTTTTGTGGGACAATTTCCATAAATGCTTCCAGTTTGGAAAAAGAGCTGACAGTTCACTCACACAAAAAACAAGCCCCTCTTCCCACATGGAGAAATTCATAGTGCATCTAATATACTTGCAAGCTGCGAGGTGGAAACTGAAAGGTATAGCGATTTAGTATAATGGACACATTCTACCCTCAAGAGAAACCTACCTGCATAGGACCTGACGCACACATATTTAAGATAAAACTTCATATTCAGAGCACTTTTTATTATAGTGTAACACAAAAGAGAAAATGAAAACAGCATTAGTTCTGCTACATAAATAGTCTCTTAAACAAAACCACTAACCCAAGAATTCATTAAAGGTACTATCAAAAGCCATATGACTCCTGGCTCATGCTAGTAAGGCCCTTCTTCCACGGCATGTCCATTTGTGATTCAGAAACATGCCAGCGACGATAAGTTAAGACCTCATTATTGGCTAAATTGCATGTTTCTTCAATTGCTGCTCCTACTGAGATGTGCAAATCATGGCTGATCTGTACATTGTGACAGTAACCTACTGCTCTTGTAGGCAGTGACATTCCTCCTAATCACTCTCTCACTGTCTCATGCACACAAGTACAAACATACCACAATCCCTATGCCTGTACCTTTTCTATCTACAATCTCATGGAGCCTCTAGCTCATAATGCTTTAGTGCTATTATGGAATTTATGTATTAGACTCAGGTGATTTAGTGTATCCCATACCCACGATCCCTGTTACAATGTTGTTGCCATTACAGCACCTTAAAGAGTCATCCGTAATGGTCTAGTCATTCCCTATGCACAACCCCAATTCCAGTTACAATATCATTGCCATTATGGCACTTTACAATGGAATTGCTGATTTCTGGTGGTTCCCCCATCCCCCAGTTCTCACATTATCATTGATGTGATTATGGAACTTTAGAGTGTAAGCCCTGGTGTCCAGTGGTCCCCTGGTCACTGTTATGATGTTCTGAGCCTTAGGGCATTTTAAGTAGTATTTCCTGTTGGTCTAGTGTATTCCCCATCCCAGGTCTCTGTAGCAGCATTGGAGCTGGTATGGCACTTTAAGGATGACTCCCTGGAGTTCTAGTGTTGTCCCCACACCTTGATCCCTGTTTTGCTGTTTGTGCTTTATAGAACTTTAAAGGTAAATCCTAAGGTCTAGTGGTTCCACTCCACCATGTTTATTTTTGGCAGCTGAAGACAGCCTTTTTGCTGTGTCCATGACTGCAGCATGGTGGGGATGGCTGTGTTCATCTACATGGCCAATCATTTTGTTGAATCACTCAGACATGTAGATGCCTTGCTGGAGGCAGTTCTGGAGTACAGTGCATGACTAATTAGCATATGTCTCCCCACAAAATGCCTCAATAATATTCAGCATGACTGAAGGGCCGGCATTGTGGTGCTGCATGTCTTCGTGTCGGACCATGAAATGGTGGTTGCTGAATCAGCAAAAGGTACTGCAATGTGTGCATCTCTATGTATATGTCACAGTACTTTAATGAATTCAGTTAATGGTCTTACAGTTCTGGTTTTGCATCCACAAAAAGTAACAAGTATTCTCAAGCAAACTGCAGGTAATCCTCCAAATGGATTTGCAGGTGTCTTCCTGCTAGTCCACACTTTCTTCTAGAATACTTCCCCACTTGTAACTTTGAAAAGTCACTATGTTTGGCCCCAGTACTCTCTCTCCACTAGATGCAAATGGCTCTCTCAATTGACTTTTAGTCGGCAAAAATCAGCAGTCCCTAACCCTATCCTCAATACTCCCTCTTTATTTGATACCTTATTTATTTGAAGTTATTCCTTTTAATTGCAATGTTGTAGGTGTTCCAAATGTTTTTTTTTTTTTGGTCCCTCCTTTCCTTCATCGGTACCAGCTCAGCATCATAGTGCCCCATCCATGCTGGGTCTCCCAGTTGACACCTTGCCCCTTGGACTTATGACTCGTATGCTAGGACCACTTCTGGATCCTTAGGCATCCTGTTGGCTCGACATATATTTGCACCCATCTAGGTTGTTACTATTTGACCCATCCGTTTTCCTCCTCTTTGCATCAACATGGATCAGTCTAGGGTGAGTGTGCAATGTGAGCAAGTAATTTATCACACCACCTCTGCAGCTGCTTATCTAGGCCCACCTCCCACCTTGCAGACCATGCTTCCTCCAGAGATGTCATCAACCTCCATCAAAGATTATCACAAAGATATGCCTACATGCCACCCTCACCCAGAATAGGCACACCTATCTCTCCCTGCCACTCTATCACCTGAGCTGATAATCAATCCCAAGTCACCTGGTTCATAGTCAGGGCTTTATCCTTCTATGCCACTGGAGCAGCAGGTGTTCCAAATCAGTTTTTACTTTTGCTGCATATTCATTGCTACTGCATGCTTTACTGTATTGCTTCTGGCTTACATATCAGAGCAGCTAAAGATAAACAGCATTTTCATGGCAAAACATAATTTAATGATAAAAATAGCAGTTTTGTATGAAAATGAAATCATAATATCATTTTTACATTCATTATGATACATTTATCTCTCTCTCTCTCTCTCTCATATATATATATATGGACGAGACCGAGATGCGAATCCGAAGCCAGAGAATCGAAAGTGAAAGAAGAACCGGCACGGCCTCCCAGCAGACAGAACTTGACGCATACAGAAGAATGCGACGACGGATGATGATAACGCCGAGGCGAGGATGCCCGACATGGGAAGGCTGTGTGTGTATCGGTGGTAATGGACGGACGTTAGGTGCGAAGGCAGGTAAGTGTGGAGATTGACGTGTTTATGGAAACCATATATATATATATATATATATATATATGTGTGTGTGTGTGTGTGTGTGTGTGTGTGTGTGTGTGTGTGTGTGTGTGTGTGTGTGTGTATGGGTCTACTTTGATTCACTGAAAACTCATTTCATTGAATTTCTAAACACTCACACCAAATTGCTGAAAGCTCAAATCACTGAAAATTAATTTCACTGAATCACATTTCACTGAATATAAGTAATGTTGGGAAAATGAAACCTATATGCCCTTTTCCACACTGAAGTGTGATCCTGGAGTTAGTAGTTATAGTTAGGTGGGTATGGGGGGCATAACCCCCTACATTGGTGGGTGTGGTAGGTGTAGCACCCCCCCCCACCTACTTTTGATTTAATATAGTGTTAGCTTTTAGTAAAATGAGATTCATAAGTATAAAAGCTATGTAGATGGGGGGCTATGCCCCCCACACCCCACTAACTATATATACTAACTCCAGGATCGTACCACAGTAGGGAAAAGGGCATATATGCTTTATTTGCCCAACAGTACTTACATTCAGTGAAATGTGATTCAGTGAAATGAGTTTTCAGTGATTTGAGCTTTCAACGATTTTTTGAGGGTGAACTGAAATTCTGTGAAATGAGTTTTCAGTGAATCAAAGTAGAAGCATATATATGTATATGGGTCTACTTCTTTTGACCTAACTTTCATTTGCCTGACACTCATTTTCCTGACCCCATTTGACTGAAATTTCATTTGCCTGACACTTCATTTGCCTGACACTTCATTTGACCGACAAGTATTATTAGCAAGAAAATGGAATATGCCCCCTTCCCCACTGCAGTGCGACCCTGGAGTTAGAATATATAGTTAGGGGGGTGTGGGGGGTTGTTAACTTTTGATGTAATATTGCTTAGTAACAGAAAAGTAAGTGGGGGGCTTCACCCCCCACACCCCCCCTAACTATATATTCTAACTCCAGGGTTGCACTGCAGTGGGGAAGTGGGCATATTCCATTTTCTTGCTAATAATACTTGTCGGGCAAATGAAGTGTCAGGCAAATGAATTGTCAGGCAAATGAAATTTCAGTCATTTGGTCTTAGGCAAATGAGTGTCAGGCAAATGAAAGTTAGATCAAAAGAAGTAGACCCATATATATATATATATATATATATATATATATATACTACCAAAACCAAGGTTCAGCACTCGCCTTCATTCCGAACTGGAACAAAAATAAAAAGAAAGAAACCAAGTGGAATACTTAAGGCTTTATTTTTGCCTCTTGGTCTGCCCCACAGACAGGTTTCGCTTCTCTAAGCTTAGATGACGCTTAGAGAAGCGAAACCGGTCTGTGGGGCAGACCAAGAGGCAAGAATAAAGCCTTAAGTATTCCACTTGGTTTCTTTCTTTTTATTTTCGTTCCAGTTCGGAATGAAGGCGAGTGCTGAACCTTGGTTTTGGTAGTGTGTGACAGGGCTGAATAGCTGGTATTGGTTCGTGCACAGCAGTGTATACGCGCACCGATTATTTTGGAGTCGTGTATATATATATATATATATATATATATATATATATATATATATATATAAATAAGCACTTTACTATCTCGAAATACTGAAATCTCGAATTTCAGTATCTCGAGACAAAAGTGCAGAAAGTAGAGTTGAGCAATACTGCACTTGCTCAAATTTAACATGTTGAATCTGCGGTTGTGGTGGCGCGCTACGTGGGATTTACTGTGTTGGTAAGGTGCGGTGTGTTGTGGGATATGGTTTGCCTGCCGTTGTTCAGATATGTGTGGAGATTCAGGTAAGTGCTGTTTTTTTAAGGGTTTTGGGTAGGGGTTTGAGTGTATGTGAGTGTGTTGGGAAGTTTTAGGTGCAGGTTAGGGTAGGTAGGTAAGAGTGTAAGTGTGTAACTGTTGAGAGTGGTGGTGTTTGTAAGTATGTAATGTGTGTTTGTGCAAGGGGAATATAGAGTATGTTGTGGTGGACTTAGTGTCTTTGTCTTTTTAGTGCGACCTTGGAGTTAGTATATCTAAGTAGCGGGGGTGGGGGCCGCACCCCCCACATGGGGGTGGAGGGGAACTTGCCCCCCTGCTTATATGCAGGTTAGGTGTGTGTCTTTGTGTTGTTGTGTATGTGTATATTTTGCTGGTTTGTTGTAGTGTGGGGAGGAAGGTGTGTGTATGTTTGTTTGTGTGGTGGAGGGTTTATGTAAAAGTCATGGGGCTGGATTCACGAAGGCTTGCATGGAGTCTGAGACTAGAGTAAGACTCCGTGCAGCCAACATGTCTGTCGAGCGATCCAGGAACAGCCGGCAGGGGCATGCAAGAGAGCTCCTAAAACAACTCTTGCACGGACAGGGTTAGTTTATGCAAATTACCTCATTTGCTGCTAAAAGCTATGCAAATGAGGTAAATTTGCGATCCAGGAAACACTAACCTGTTCGAGCAAGAGTAGTATTATTTGTAGATATTATTTGTAGAAATGTACTCGATTGGCAACTGAGTACCGTTCTGTAAATAGCAAAACGGAGCCATGACAGCTCCAAATAAAGGATGCATTCAGTTGAGGAAGCATGCCAGTGGCCAAATATATGGCCATTGGCATTTTTTTCCATTGCAAAATAAAAAAATATATATTTTTTTCCTCGATCTCCGATGTTTAAGCATAGCGCAGTGCCGCACAAATGTGCTGTGCTCTAAAAACTGGAAAAACAAAAAATAAAAGCCACGAATAGGGATTTTATTCAAAATATTCATCTGCCATGCAAGTGAATGGCAGGCTGAAGACAACATGGCTACTGAGTAGAGGTTGCTAAGGGGGATGCTCAGTCTGAGAGATGTAACCAAGCATTTGTAGGCAATCCTATGCAAATGAGGATAAGGATAGTGAATCCCAATTTTTCCTGCTATGTGAACCATATCCCTAGAGTGTAAGAGTAGGATAAGGGGAGTAACAGAGTAGAAGATGGGTGACATCATGAGGGGGTATGTATCAAAAAGACTGTAAGCTGATTGGAGCAGAGTGGCATGTGTTTGCTGTGAGTTACTCAGGACTAAAAGAGATGTGTCTACAGTTGTCTAAACTGAAATCCAGAAACTGAAGGTGTACGCCGTGGCTATCACTGAAGTTTCTTCCAAAGCTGCTTACACTGTGTGCGAGCGTGTGCACGCGTGTGCGCGCGTGTAAACCCATCTAAGCCTGTGTGTGCGGGTGTGCGCCTGTGTAAGCCTGTGTTAGGCCCATGTATACATGAATGTGCACCCGCCTAAGCCTGTGTAAGCTTGTGTAAGCCTGTGTGCGCATGTGTGCGCTCGTGTGCATGTGTTTGTGCTTGTTTGCACGGCACTGCCCCCTGTGGAAACAGAAATGGGAAAAGGAAGGAAAGGAAGTAGTAGGAAGTTAACCAAGGAGAATTAGCAGAGCTGCCAGGTGAAATCAATCAGAATCAGCCAATTACACAGACAGTACAGTAGCCCAGCCCAGCCCAGCACCTAAAACTCTGCAAACAACATTCCCCCATGTTTTTTTCAGAAACACTGCAATACTGCAGTCAACAAAGAGAAGTGAAAACTTAAAAAGCTTGAACTGAGACATAAAAATGTTAGGGGCTGCCATTGCTATTATAAGGCAACATGTGCAAGATGCTGAGGGTGGTGCCACTGCGAATGTTGCTGAGCAGCCCACAGTGAGGAGATGGAGAAGAGTGTACAGACCCAGGGTAACCTACCAGGGGCTACATGAGCTGGAGATAGTGGAGCGCTATAGAGTGGACAGAGAGCTCCTGCAGCAAATTGTTGAGCTGTGCAGGCCGCGCCTCACACACAGAACCAAGAGAGGGTAACCCATCCCAGTGGAAACCAAGGTATGTGTTGGCCTAAGAATACTAGCAACAGGTACCTTCCAGAGACCAACTGGTGATATGATGGGGATTTCACAGGCATCAGCATCAAGGGTACTGCACCAGTTTCTGAATGCCATGTCAGCACATGTCGGTGATCATGTATATTTCCCCAATTACCGTGAGGTATTGGCCAGCAATATGAGTCTCTTCCAGCAAATAGCAGAATACCCTGAGGTAGTGGGTGCAGTTAACTGCACACACATACACATCAAAGCACCAGCTGGTGAGCAGGGTAGGGCCTACATCAACCGCAAGGGCTTCCACTCCATCAACTGCCAGGTCGTGTGTGATGCCCAGGGCATAATACTGAATGTGTGTGCTGGCTGCCCTAGAAGCTACCATGATTCCCATATCTGGCATCTGTCGCAGCTGTACCAGACATTTGCAAATGGGGACATCCCTGACGGTCACCTAGTGGGGGATGCTGGATACGCACTGGAGCCGTGGCTGATGACACCCATCAGAAATGCACACACACCTGAACAAGAACTCCATAATGAGGCACATGCACAAACACAAAATGTAATTGAGCGTGTGTTCGGGATGCTCAAGTCATGGTTCCGGTGCCTCGACACATCTGGTGGAGCCTTGCAGTACTCACCAACTACATGTACCCAAATTGTCATGGTATGTGCCATACTACACAATATGATTCTGCAAAAACAGCTGCAGCAGGAACAGCATGGGGCAGGGCCAAACAGCCCCCCACCATTTCCAAGGCCTGTACAGTAGGCAGAAGGAGGCGTGCCCAGTATGCCTTGTCCTTGGCAAAGAGGCAATGCATAGCACATACACTGGCTCAGTAGGAACTCTGGAAATGATACATCTCTCTGACTTGTACATAAAATAAAAGGGATGCCTAACTTGACACTATCTGTTTCCAAACATGTATAAGGAGTGTAGTATGTGCATCCGACATAGGCAGCCCTGCAGCACCACCTGAGGCATGATTGCCATGTTTTAAGCAATATAAAGCAGTGTTAAGCAGCTTTTACCAATATCTAGTATATGTAAACAAAATTGCTCGTGCAATGTTGGCCAAGGTCGGGCAAAGTTGAGCAAAGTCAGTTAAACATGCTCATATCTGCTTTACTGTTCCTTAAGCAGTCTGGTCTGGCCAGCATGAAAATAAAAAGCAGTGACAGGGCTTGAACCCAGGATACTGTACACTATAGTCACAATACTGAACCACTAAGCCATGATAGCATTACAGGGGCACAGACACAGCAGGACAATTGTATACTAATGCAAACATAAAGCAATGCTGTATCATGCCCCTAATAAGGCAAATGGATAACCTCACCCACACGCATATGCAGACAGAGAACATCATGCCAGGCGTTGTGAGGTGGGTTGTGTAGGCTATGAAGTCTCAAGCTAATATATGTGACAGTGGATGCTAAGATCTGTAGTACAGTAGTATGCCTCAAGCCAGTACGATGGGCAACAGTACAGACTGTAATGGTGTCCTGTACATAGCAGTGCAGGCACAGCAAATGTGTATAAGTGTCAGGTGAAACCCACATCCTATGTAACCCACAGTAACAATCCAGTGTGCCCACGGGTAGAAATGTACAAAGAATAGCTGTCCCCGCTGTATGTAGAAATGTTGATAGGTCTATGCAAAGTGTCTCATGGAAGCCCTACAGGCACAGTATGATCCCTATTGATCTATGACACAAAGGTGAGCCCTGCTGTAGAAATACACCTTGATTTACCATACACATATAGTATAAATGTGTATACTGTGCGTGCTCACACACTCCAACAAATGTAGTGGATTTCATTCAGCATCACACTGAAAGGTCATACTGGGCATGCTCACACACAGGCTAAATACAGATGTGATACTAAGGGATCTATGCAGAGGCGGCTCGTGCTATAGGACTGCAGGTCTGCAGCCCCCCACCTGTAAAAAGAAAAAGAAATTGCCCCCCATGGTAGTAAGTTAACAGAATTAAAAAAAAACAAAACAAAATCATGAGTCTCGGAACTACACACATGCATCTTTAGTTCCTAACTGCTGTGTTAGGCAGTCCAGAACTCCACGCATGCATGCGTGCTTAGTTCCTGAACTCCAGACTGCTCTGTTAGGCAGTCCGGAAAGGGAAGGAAGGGAACTCCGCCCTGCCAGCCCAGAAGTCTGAGCAGTGATGACCACACAGACCGGAAGAACACCGGACTGCACCACCTGCAGGCTCCAGTCTACTCACGGGAAAAGCAGAACAGCCTACGTGGGCTGCTATGTAGGACAGACAGGTGATCAGGCTGCTGCAGAAAGGATGGATTCAGGCCACTGAGGACTTAACTGCCATGGAGGATTGGATCTGCTGGAGGTAGTGTGTGTGTGTGTGTGTGTGTGTGTGTGTGTGTGTGTGTGTGTGTGTGTGTGTGTGTGTGTGTGTGTGTGTGTGCAATGCCCCAGTTGCTACATGGTGGTTGGTAGAGAATAAGGCTTGAAGCCTGTACCTTGGGCCCAAGTGGCAAGAGCCTGAATTCCCTACCCACCACCATTTGTAAAACATTTGCAGATTTTTGCCTCATATTTGTTCTGTTCCTCATAAAATCTGTGGTTTCTGTATTTTTGCTTCTTAACACAGCCAGTAGTGCAGTGGTGCACTGGTAGCATTGTTGCCTGACAGCTACAGGTTGTCTGGTTTGATTCTTGGCTGGGGTGCCTTCTGTGTCTGCATGTCCTCCCTGTGTTTGTGTGGGTTTGCTCTGGTGTTCTCGATGGATATTTGTTCCTATTTTTGGACTGTATTCCCCAATTATTGGCTTTGTCCAGGTTTTTTGTGCCAGGGTTGAGAGCTATGGTGATAACTGAACTCACTGAATATGTTTGGGGGCTGTATTCCCCTATTATTGAATTTGTTCAGGGGGTTTGTGCTAAGATGTTGACAGCTATGGTGAGAACAGAATTCACTAAATGGTAGCCATTTAAGTTTCAGTCTTCCTTTCTTTCATAAAAGAGATGATTTGGCATAGCGGTATGTTGCTTTGACTGTTTTGCACAGGGTCCTGGGTCCAATAATTGGTAGTGAAATGTATGGTGATAACACAGCATTTTATTCTAACAACTTTCCAACATTATACAAGCAATCTTTAAAATGTTTCCCTGTTTTTTTGGTCTTTTGCCCCCCCCCCCTGAATCTTGGATTTTTCCAGATTTTTTGTGCTGCAAAGTTCAGAGATGCAGCTGAGTGTCGAGTAGATTTTACAAAAAGCCGAGAGCTGCAGAGGAACAAAAGTTTATTGCTGCTTATGCCAAGTCTTCTTGCATTGTTAATAGCACAATAGTTAATGTACTTGCTTTTGATGCAGAATGCTGTGAGTTCTACGCCCACAGTAAGTAGATGCATTGCTGATACTGTACTGCATTGTAAAGGGGGTGGATGCTGCAGTCCTTTTGGTGAAGATACCTAGTAACTATGAACCTGTTATCAGTTTGCCATCCATTCCCTATTGCAATATTACTAGCGTATTGTTTTTTTAATGCAACTTAGGCAATTTATTCCTCAAGGGCAACAGGCACTTTATTTATAAATGAAACAATGAAATATAAAGTTGTTTGCAAGCAGCAACCTCTTCATTAGTTACAGATTAATTTAATGTGGAATTATTTAGATGACTTTTACTTCTTCAGAGATTGGGCATATTTACTGATACTGGTGGACTGTAGAAGTTTGAGTAGACTTTCATGATAGAAATGTTCTGAATTGGGCAGTTTTGTCGTTATTGGTGCATGCATTTTGTTTCATTGTTTACTGGAAAAATGTTCTGAATTGGGCAATTTTGTCATTATTGGTGCATGCATTTTGTTTCATTGTTTACTGAAAAATGTTCAAAACAAATTTAAAATGCCCTCTAACAACTGTACAGTATTGTACAAGGAATATAATTTAATACAATCAGGAAGGTGTATCAAAGACCACGTGTATGTTTCATGTGCAAGGGGCCTATGATTTGAAAACAGCCCAAAGTTAATCTTTATCTGCCACTGGCAAAATGTATTTTCTTTGAATGTGGGTTTCAATGCTGTTTCAATGAATGTGAGCTTCAAGAGCAGAGAAGTTTTAATGCTAAGTCTGTTTTCATTGTGAGATTACATTGCTTAATTTATTTATTTATTTTTAGTGTTTGTGCTGTAAAATGCAAAATAAAACTTTCAAACGAAGTCCAAATCATCATAGAAGTAAAGTAGTATGCACATTAGTGTTTATGGTAAATGGGCTGAAATAGCCAAGTAATGGTTCATTGGAATGGCTGCAGGGGGTGGCTCCATTCGACCATGATTTTGTGAGGGGGAAGGGTGGCAAACTCAATGACAGCCCCAGCTGAACTATACCTCTCAACTGTCCAGATTTTCACAAAATTAATAGATTTTTGCTTCTTATTTTTGGTTTGTTCCTCATAAAATGTGTGTTTTTTTGGCAAATTATTTAGGAATTGAGTCACTAAATAATGACAGACACTGAGTTTCAGGCTTCATAACCTTCAGAAAAATGCATGCTAAAGCAAGACCTGTTATTCTATCAATTGTCTCAGTTTATACAACAATTTATAGTACTGTTTATATGTTCCCCCAGTATATTTGGCCTTGTCCAGATTTCCTACATTAACAGGTTGAGAGGTACGTGCAAATAAATTGCTTTATAGAATAAGGCATATCCAAACCTCTCAACTGTCCCCAATATTGGCGCAAAATGTTGCTCTTCCCCTAATAATCCCACCGCAAAATGGCAATTTTGGAAGAAAATCTGGAGGGCTTACAATTAAGAAATAACTGTAATAATCAGAGTTATAGATTACTTTTATTTCAGAAATGCAAGTAGATTCTTTTATTTTGTCAGCTGCGCAAGTTAGCAGTGCTAATATTAAAAAAGTGACCCTTCTTTGATAAGTTCCCAGCTGTATTGTGTGGCTATTTTATATTTTTGCATCACATTTTTGGTCCATTTTTCATAAAATTGTGTTTTTTTTGGCAAATTAGTGGCAAATCATTAACGACTGAAGTTAGAAAATAATGACAGACATTTGAGTTTCAGATTTCGTACCTTTCAGAAAATTCATACTAAAGCAAGACCTACTATTCTATTATCTTATTTTATTTTTATTTTACATTTGTTAACTGGGGGTGTCTGATTGAGCCGAAAAGGCCCTTTTTCAGGAGAGGCCCGGGGAGAAAAGCTCCACAAAGAAAAATTACAGATACATTTAGTTATTTAGACATGATCAGTATACACACAAATTACAAAAGATATGTTTTTACAGTGGTATGCGGTACATCAACAGTTACAGTGGAGAGAACAAACAAAAAATATTAATTTAAAAATAAAGGTAATTAATAGATTTGTGGTGTACAGCTGAAATTTGGAACATAGGTAGAATACATACATAGTACACAGGTACAGTACATACATTGTAGATTAGCCAGCGTTTGTGAGTAAGATTGAAAACTATTATCAAGTACTCAAGATTTAGTATGCATACCTTATCCGCTTTCACTAGCCTGGGGAGCAATCATGGCACTGCCAACGTTGCTTGAGATGTTGCCTGATGAGGTCTTTAAAGGAGGTTTTGGATGATGTGTTTTGAATGCTAGTGGGGACAGAGTTCCATTTTTTAGCCATTGAACTACTATATAGTGCATCTCCAAAGCTATTGTAGCTGTTGGTGACTTCTAGTAGTAGTTTGCTTGATGATCTAAGAGGCCTTTTAGCTGAGTGAAGTTGTACTAGGCTTTTGAGGGCAGGACACTTATTGGGGAGGTAATAGATAGAATGACAGAGGCAGAGCTGATTGTAGGTTAGGAGGTTGGTCAGTTCAAGCCAGTGGAGCTCTCTCAAAACAGTACAGTGATGAGTTCTATATGAGCAATTTGCAGTAAAGTAGGCAATTCTGTTATAGCAGGCTTCCATTTTGCTTAGTTTAGTTTTGTTGAGATTAGTCAGAATGGGAGATGCATAGAGTAGGGTGGATAGAAGTTGGGAGTGAGCAATGGCTGATCTTGTGTTGTTGGTAAGAAATGGTTTGATATGGTAGAGTGATACCAGTTTGGCATGTACTTTTTTAATAGTTAAGTTGAGATGACTATCAAATTTTAGGTGGGTGTCTATGGTTATTCCCAATAGCTTAGCCTGTGCCACTGGAGTGATTGGAGTAGCATTTATAGATAGTGAATTGACTGTAATCAGTGTTTTTGTTAAAACTGGTTATAATCATAAGCTGAGTTTTCTTTGGACTGAGGATAAGTTGGGCTTTGGTAAGGTAGTTTTCAACATCAGGGAATGCTAGTTGAGTTATTTGCAGGAGGGTGGGAATGTTTTGTGCAGCACAGATTAAGGTAGTGTCATCTGCATACTGAATGATAGATGCATGCTGTGTGGAGGTATGGAGGTCATTTGTGAAGACTGTGAAGAGTAGTGGTCCTAAGATAGAACCCTGTGGGACTCCTACAGTTATGGGCAACTGAGGAGAGAGAGAATTTTCCCATTTCACAGCTTGGTACCTGTCAGTTAAGTAGCTTTGGAACCAGGTAAGAGTACAATTTGATAGGTGATACTGGTTTAGTTTGTTTAGCAGGATTTGGTGTGAGACTTTGTCAAATGCTTTGGACATATCCAAAAAAAGATTTGACACCTGTAGGCCTTCGTTTTTGAGATGGTTTACTGTGTCTGTGAAGCAGAGGAGGGCTGTAGTGGTACTATGGGCAGGTCTGAAACCATGCTGAGTAGGTGACAGGATGTTGCTGTCTAGGAGATAGTTTAGCATCTGAATATGGATGCATTTTTCTAGGATTTTGGCCAAGGGGGAGAGTAAAGCAATGGGTCTGTAGTTATTAAGTTCAGTGGAGGTCTTGCCTTTATGTATGGGTGTAACATAGGATATTTTCCAGAGTTTGGGCACATAGTTTTCAACAATTGATCTGTTTATGAGAGTGGAGATTGGAATAGCAATAGCATCTGCTGTGAGTTTCAAGAAATAGCTGGGGAGTAGGTCGGCTGCTGTTGATGAGGTTTTTAGTTTGGAGAGCATGCTTTTGATTGAAGTGGTGGAAACTGTTTTGAGGGTAAAGCTTGTATTAGAGTTATTTGTGTTGGGGGGGATAGTGAGGAAGGAACTGTCCTGTGATAATAAGGCTAGAATTGAATTCACTAAGTCGGAGTTGAATTGTGTTTCGATGGGAACTTTAGTGTCAGGGGTGGTTGGTTTGGGGGTAGACCTTTGGGTGGATTTTAGTAGCTGGTTTACATTTTTCCAAAATTTTTGGGAGTTGTGTTGGTATTTAGTTTGTAATGTTGTGTAGTAGGATTTTTTTTGTCCAGCCTAATGCATTTTTTTGCACGGTTGTGCAGTTCTTGGTACTTAGTTAGGCTCTGTGTTTCTTTGTTTTTTTTGATAGTAAAGCCAGGCAGTGTCTCTAGACTTGAGGATTTGTTTGGCTTCTTTACTGAGCCAAGGGTTTGTAGTGGTTCTAACCTTGATTTTGTGCAATGGAGCGACAGTGTCTAGGTGTTGTAGAAATGTTTTCAGAGCCCACCAAGACAAAAGAAAAAAGTATTACTTTACAAATCTGAACACTTTAAACAAATTCCTGAGGTCTAATGGCTTACCAGCAAGCAGAATGTAATTGCTGAAGAGCACTTGTGTCCTGGTGGGAGACTAGAAATTTAAAGATGGCTCCATGCTCAGCAAGATTCTAATATAGACTTAGTATCGGGGGAGGGAGATAGCACAAGTGGTGTAGACCAGGTGGAATGCAAAGAAACCAGAGAGGCAATCAGTGGAAAATTATCAGTGAAGGCCTCAGAGGAGGTAAGTAAGAATTCAAACTACCTGTAAAGTTAAGGAGAGAAGAGACAGCAAAGTTTATTAAGGTTAGGAGTGTGTCTTCACATTGACTTGCTGATTAGTAACCAGTTTGTGCACAGATTAGAGTAGGAAGATACATTAGCAATGAAGGGGAATGTATAGAGATGCAAATAAACAGGTGGGCCTCCAAGTGATACACACTAAGGAGAAAGCACTGAGAGGGCTTCTTGATGGTTAATTTAGTCACAGGGATCAGAATTAAATGTATACTGTCTATTGGACAGTTAGGATTACTGTACTAGCTGGGGGGGGGGAGACACAAGGCTACAACAGTTAGTTTTATTAACAAGCTGCAAAACTACTAAGAAATATTGCTAATTTAATAGCTTCACTCTCATAAAACATACAAGTAGAATGCCTGGGTGGACTGACCCTGCTCTTGAGGCTCAAAATGTATATCCTTGTTTAGTTTGCAGTAGTGATTCCTTCTTATACTGTATGGATGGAGTGGTAGCCGCAGGCTGCAGATTTGCTTGAGTGTGCTCGGCAAGCAGAATGTAATTGCTGAAGAGCACTTGTGTCCTGGTGGGAGACTAGAAATTTAAATCTTTCTAAGTTTATAAGAATAATATTTAAAAATTGTCCTTATTTTTGGGCCTTTGTCCCACTTCTATGTATGGTTCTGTCCATATTTCTTGTTCTGAGGTTGAGAGGTATGACAAATGTGTCAGGGCCATCACAGTCAGCCAGAGACATTTCAAATTGTGACATACTTGTTGCACCCCACACCCCCATGTAGTGTTTATGCAGTGTAAATGTGCAGAGCATCCCCCCATTCAAGATAGACACAAGTGCTACTTTTATTCTGTCCTTGATTTTGCAGAATGTTCTGGTTTATGTCATTTTTTATACTGTTGATTTATGCTTATTATTACTCAGAAAGTGCCTGTTGCTCTGTGTTTAAGTAGTAATATTTTAATGACCATCAGATAAGCGTGTCTGAGATTGTAAGATGCAAGTAAGCTTTAATAAGCATACTGTTAAAGAATTGCCAACATTGAAAGCATTTCTGTTGTTGCCATGCAGAGAATACTTACATAACTAGATAATGTATAAGCCTTGGGTATTGAAATGCATATGACAGTATTTGTAATAAAGGACAGGATTACATTATTTTAAGAAGCTCATTACATTTGTTGGAGACTTGCAGTCATATTTGCAGGCTTTACCTGTAAACCAAACAGAATGCCAATCTATCATGTGTGGTCCATAACCTGTACAGTAAACCTTTAAGCAATGTATCTTGAGCTTGTTTCTTGTTTGCTTTTCAATTTTTACTTCGATCATGTTTTCCCCATGAAACAAGTAGATAGTTGTCAGGCAGCAGGTCTTTTTTGGATAAGAAACATTTTTACAAGTGGGGGTATCACAGAGATTGCTACTTTTAGCATGTTACTTGGTACTTTAATAAAGCTGAATATAAATTATAATTAGAACTGCAGTGCAAGGAGAAGTGGTTTGAGTTGAGTGCTGCTTGTTTTTCTTATACTTGATTTTGACTGACATTCCAGTAATGTATTTAAAAAGTAATTTATTTTTTCATGCCTCTAACTTTCTAGCCCAACGGTTCCTGAAGTTCATAAATTCAAATGCCATGGAACAGCTAGTCACTGTTCCCATGAGAGGAGAAAATGTACTAGATCTTATTATCACAAACATGGGGACAAAATGCTCCACACCGGAAGTATATCCCTCATTGGTGAGATCTGATCATAAACTAATCTCACTGGAAATCCACATCCCGCCACCACCCCAAACAAAAAAGACCACAGTGAAGAACTTCTCTAAAGCAAACTTCACACTACTCAAGACTGGTGTGGTATCCTTCAAGGCCCCTGAGCCAGTGGAAACCACAACCCAAGCTGCGGAAGCCCTTACAAATGCCTTCTATGAACACCTCCAGGACTGCATGGATCAGGCAATCCCAAATAAAACCAAGACTCTTTCCACAAAGGGCAAACGTCCAGTCTGGTGGACCCCAGCCATTAACAAACTTTACAATAAGAGGAGAAAGCTATTACATGATAGAACAAAATCCATAAAAGGAAGTCACCCTGATCATTATTAGTAAAAATACGAGCACTCATAAAATCAACTAAGGCCAATTTTGAGAGAAAAATTGCCATGGATTCAAAGGACAATCATAAGGCCTTTTTCAGCTATGTTAGGAACCTGGGTGGAAACTCTCAGATATGCTCAGAATTAGTCCAAAATGATACAAAAATCACTGAACCCACAGACATTGCCAACATACTGGCAGATAGGTTCAGTGCAAACCTCACCCCCCTCTCCCCCCCAAAGGAGAGATAACTATCCCAGCGGAGTGTAGCCTCCCAGACATCTCAAATGCGCAGGTGAAAGCTGCTCTCTCTAAAGCTAAAAACACAGCATCAATGGGACCGGATGGTGTCCTCGGCTGTGTGCTACACGAGCTAAATGAGGAATTAAACCCGCACAAAAGGCAGCTGTTTAATCTCAGCCTTACCACAGGATACATGCCCAAGGAGTGGCGTACGGCAACTGTGGTCCCACTCCACAAAGGCGGTGCCTCTACGGACGCTGGTAATTACTGCCCCATAAGCTTAACAAGTCTAGTCTGCAAAGCTATGGAGAGGATCATAATGGAGCTCATAAACAAAGATATAGGGGACTTGCAGACATTGGACCCGACCCAGTTTGGCTTCGTCAAGGGCAGATCATGCCTTTTAAACTTGGTCAACTTCTTCAAAACAGTCACCAAGGCCATTGATGAGGAAAAGGCAGTCTATACAGCCTACCTTGACCTTGCAAAGGCTTTCGACACAATACCCCACTCGGGTATTGTAGAAAAACTTACCAGCTTAAATGTAAACCCATATGTCACAAGATGGGTTGCAAACTGGCTTAAGGACAGAACCCACAGGGTTAGAGTTGCTGGCGCTATGTCAGACTCCAAGCCGGTCACAAGTGGTGTCCCACAGGGCTCGGTCCTTGGCCCCCTATTGTTCGGCATCTACTTCTCAGAAGTACAGGCCAACATGGGAGGACTTTGGCTGGCAAAGTTTGCAGACGACTGCAAACTGGGTGCCATAGTGGAAAGTGCATCGGACACAGATGTCCTTCAGAAGGGACTCACGGAAACAGATAGCTGGTGCCAGAGCCATGGCCTGAAGTTAAACGCCAAAAAATGTATAGTCATACCCTTCGGGAAAAACAAGGTAACCCCAAGCTACCATATAGGCGGCAATCCACTAAGCACAGAAGAGGTTATCAGGGACCTGGGGACCCAGGTTGACAGTGGCCTTTCTTTTGACACTCACGTTGCTAAAGTGGTTAGAAAGACCTTCTACATTGCCCACCCGATCATGAAGGGATTCACATCCAGATCTAGTGAGGTCATTGTTCCCCTGTACTCTTCACTTATCAGACCAATGATCGAGTACAATGCCCCATTCGGGATGTATCTCACCCGACATCTGCAGCAATTGGAGAGAACCCAAAGGTTCCTCACCAAAAGGATAAAGGGACTCCAAAATCTGTCATACGCTGCCAGATTGAAGAAACTCCAGCTCTATTCAGTCGCATACCGTCTGCTCAGAGATGACATGTGCCTGACATACAAGGCCATGTCCAACCCAGAATTAATGGACATGCTCCACCTCAAAAAATCCAAATCCACCAAAACCACTAGAGCAAGCAACTTAAACCTTAGCACGAATATAAATAGGACGTGCTGGAGGGATAGATTTATCAGTCAGAGACTCCCTATGCTATGGAATAAAATCCCGGTCCATGTGAGGCAGAGCACCTCGCTGGCTCTGTTCAAGAGAAATCTTGACCTGTGGATGGGAGATCGTAGGTTTACCCCGGGAATCATCTCTGTGTCACTGCTGGACAGAGGCACAACAAACTAATGGGCACAGTATTTTTTCATATAAGGGGTGGCGTAAGCCACAAAACTTTGGGCTAGGCTTATAAATGCCTTAGGGCAGATAACCTAGTGTAAACCTATGAACCTATGAACCTATAACCTTTTTGTTTCCATTTAGATATTAAGTAAGCTGTCATGCAGCCAATGCATTGAAATATATTTTTTCTTCTACACTTCATTTTGTCTTGATTGGACTCTCATAATGACGGTTTGGCATCCAGGGCAGTGTATTTAATTAAAGTTACAGTTTCTGTCGTTTTGAGCATAGCTCCTCCCCTTTCTAGTTGGCCACACCCCTTCCCATTAACCCCACCCATTCAGCTGTCTCCTGCAGCCCCCCCTTTGACTTGAAATCACCAGCCGCCACTGGATCTATGGACAAATGTGTATAGTCATCTCTACTTCCAGAAACACATTCACAAAGTAGTCTGAAAATCCTGCTATGTGTTCATACAAACTGCCAAGGTCTGTGCATGTAGGTCAAAGGAGGTTTCCACTACTCAGCAGTCATCAGACCTGTCAGAGAGTACCACAACACACTTGCGATGATTCTGACTAGGCACGTTCAGCAGCTAGAAAGACCAATGAAGTACCTTAACAAGAGGATTACTGGCCTCAGATAGCTGCACCATGCAACAAGAATGAATGTCACCCAAACTGTACTCTGTTGCATACTGTCTACGCAGGAGATCTCTGCCCAACAGACAGGTCCATGTCATGGTTACACTCAGATCTGTTCTGAGTTACAGCTCAATGGCACTAAATGTGCAGAGCCAACTGATATTGGCAACATCCTGGCAGATAGGATCAGTGTTAACTTTACCCCCCTCTCACCCATGAAAGAGCACATGTCTATAATGGAAGACTGCAAAGTTGCTGTTATCATGGCTGCACAGGTAAAAAACACTCTCTGAAGCAGTATCACAGCAGCCATGGGACTAGATAACTTCCCAGGCTGTGTAGCATCTACTTCCCTGAAGTAAAATTTAACATGGAAGGTCTGTGGCAACTGAAGTTTCCAGATGACTGCAAACTAGGAGCCATCATTGTAAACACTAAAGATGTGGACATCCTACAAAAGGGCCTCACTGAGACAGATGGCTGTTGTCCAAGCCATGGGCTGTAGCTCAATGCCAAAAGGTGCATTATCATCACCTTTGTTAAAATCTCTGTAGCCAAGAACTACAACATAGGTGGTAGTATACCTCACACTAAGTGTGACAAGAGACCCTGGGTCACAGGTGGACAGTGGATACAACTGTGATAAGCACATTCCCACAGTAGTCAGGAAACCCTCTTATGTGTCACACCTCATCACAAAATGTTTCTCATGCAGAATAAAAGAGGACATTGTTCCCCTCTACCCACCACTTACTAGAACTATAAAAGAGTACAATGCCACTGTTGCTATGTACCTCACAAGACAACTACAACAACTGGAAAGCCAGCAGCAATACCTCACAAAGAGCATTAGTGGCCTGAAATACATGCCATACGCAGACCATCGCAAAATGCTCCATCCATACTCCATTGCATATCGCCTACTCAGAGGTGTTCACTGCCTAACATACAAAGCTATGTCAAACATAGAGCTGCTGGATATGATCCATGTAAAACATTCACAATCACTCTGACCTTTGGACCCAAAACCATGAGTGAAATACAAAAGGAAGGGGTGTAGCCATTTACCTTATGGATATCCACACCTTCAGGTTATTGGCACAGCATGAGGCCTTGGAGACCATGCAAGTGCAACTAACATTGGGCAAAGCTGCCCATCAGATTGTAGTCTGCTACAGATCGTGTACCTTGTCTCAGGAACTTCACTCAGTATTCCGGAGAACAATGGCAAATATAAAGGTCCTATCAGACACCATTATAGGAGGAGATTACAACTACCCAAACATTGAGTGTGTGAATTACTTGTATACAATGTCCTTTGCCCAATGTGTCCTACTGTTAAGAAACTCTAACACCCTGGAACAGCTGGTCAGCATGCCCAGTACAGGTGACAACATACTGGACATGACCATCACCAACATGGGGTACCAGTGTTCCACAACAGAGATAAACCCCTCGCTGGGAATATCAGATCATGAAGTAATCACACTAGACATCCACATCCCGCCCCCACACCCAGTCAATGAAACCACTGTGAAGACATTTTCAAAAGCAAACTGCACACTTCCCAAGACCAAAGTGGAAAGTTCCAAAGACCTCTTGCTATAGGATAATGGTATGCAATCTGCAGAAACATTTACAAGTGCATCCTATGAGCATCTACAGGGATGCATGGAATGAGACATCACAAATAAAACCAAGATGCACTCCTCCAAAAATAGGACAACAAGCAGGTGTTTGTTGTCCATAAATAAGCTAGACAAGAGAAGGAGAAAATGAACACACAATAGATCCAACTTCACTAAAGGAAAGGTATCGCTGATCATTATCAGCAAGAAACAATGATCGCTCATAAAATAATCCATGGACGGTTTCTAAAGACAAATAGCCAAGGAATGTAAGAATAACAACCACAAAGCCTTCAGTAGCTATACCAGACATGTAGGTGTCAACTTCCAAATATGCTGTCAGCTACTGAAAAAAGGAATGAAATACACCAAATCAACTTTCACTGCCCACATCCAGGGGGACAAGTTTAGTGTAAACTCCCCCCATCACCCCCAAAAGGGCCTGTGTCCATCACAGAAGGATGCAGAGACCCACATGGACATGTAGGTAAAGACAGCCCTCACCAAAGCTAAGAACATAGCATCAATGTGACTGTATGTTGTCCCAGGCTGCGTCTTACACTAGGCCCATAAGGAACTACACACTCACCTACATTCACTGTCCAGACTCAACCATACCACAGGCTATGTACCCAAGGAATGGCATACACTAACAGTCATCCAGCTCCACAAAGGGTGTGCCAAAACAGAACCTTTAAACCATTGCCCAATATGTCTACTCAGCCGGGTCTACAGAGCTATTGAGCCAATTGTCATGGAACCCATACACTGAGACATTGGAGATCTCCAGACACTGGACTCTACACAACTTTGCCTTGTTAAAGGTAGAGCCTGGCTCGCAAACCTAGTTGAGTTATTTAAAACAGTTACCATGAACATAGATGGAGATGAAAGTAGTCCACACAGCCCACGTGGACCTCACTAAGGGATTACTTCACCATTCCCCACTCTGTCATCATGGACAAGTGTACTAGCTTGAACATTAACAGCTATGTCACAGGATGGGTGGCCAAGTGGCTCACAGATCAAACACACATGTTCATAGTTGCAGGTGCCATGTCCGACTCTAAGCCAGTCACAAATGGCATCACACAGGTCTTGGTCCTGGGACCCCACCTGTTCAGTAGATACTGCTCAGATGTACAGGGAAGCACGGCAGGTGTATGACTGAACAGGTTTGCAGATGAATGGTAACTGTGGTCCATAATCGACTGTATAGCTGACACAGACATCCTCCAGAAGTGTTTTACAGAGATGCCCTCAAGCTGAATGGCAAAGAATGCATAGTCATCCCCTTTGGGTAAAACAAAGTGCACACAAATTACCACATAGGTGGTAATCCAGCATGTACGGAGAAAGTCATTATGGCCCTGGGGACACAGGTAGATAGTAAACTCACCTTTGATGATCACTTGCCCAAAGTGTTTAGATATTCCTTCAATGTAGCCCATCTAATGTCACCTAATGTAACCCACTTCGTATAGTCTGATGATGTCACCATCCTACAAATATAGCTGTGGAAAGGATAAGTCCCAGTAATGTGTGCAGCATGTCGTGTTAATGCGTACTCCTGTAGTATCATGAAGTAGTTATGTAGGGGTTTGAATCCTGCACTGGGCAACTGTGTGTGTTTGTGTGTGGTCTCTTTGGGAAGGAGCAACCTTTTAGGAGAGTAGTAAGAGACATCAAAAGTGGTAAACTAACCTTTGTCAAGTCTGATGATGTCACCATCCTACAAATATACCTGTGGAAAAGAGAGCTCCCAGTAATGTGTATAGCAAGTCGTGTTAATGCATACTCCTGTAGTATCATGAAGTAGTTATGTAGGGGTTTGAATTCTGCACTGGACAAGTGTGTGGGTGTTGTCTCCATGGGAAAAAGCAACATTTTAGGAGAGTAGTAAGAGACCTCAAGAGCGGTAAACTAACCTTTGTCAAGTCTGATGATGTCACCATCCTAAAAATATACCTGTGGAAAAACTAGCTCTTAGCAATGTGTATAGCGTGTGGTGTTAATGCATACTCCTGTAGTATCATGAAGTAGTTATGTAGGGGTTTGAATCCTGCACTGGACAAGTGTGTGTGTGTGTGTGTGCTTGTGTGTTGTCTCCTTGGGAAAGAGCAACATTTTAGGAGAGTAGTAAGAGACCTTAAAAGCGGTAAACTAATCTTTGTCAAGTCTGATGATGTCACCATCCTACAAATATACCTGTGGAAAAATGAACTCCCAGTAATGTGCATAGTGCGTCATGTTAATGTGTACTCCTATAGTATCATGACGTAATTAAGTAGGGGGTTGAATCCTGCACTGGATGTGTGTGTTGTCTCTTTGGGAAGGAGCAACATTCTAGCAGAGTAGTAAAAGACCTCAAAAGCGGTAAATTAACCTTTGTCAAGTTTGATGATGTCACCATCCTACAAATATACCTGTGGAAAAGGGAACTTCCAGTAATGTATATATTTCATCGTGTTAATGTGTACTCCTGTAGTATCATGAAGTAGTTAGGTAGGGGTTTGATTCCTGCACTAAACATGTGTGTGTTCTCTCTTTGGGAAAAGCAACATTTTAGGAGAGTAGTAAGAAACCTCAAAAGTAGTAAAGTAACCTTTGTCAAGTCTGATGATGTCAGCATCCTACAAATATACCTGTGGAAAAGAGAACTGACAGTAATGTGCATAGCGCATCGTGTTAATGCAGTCTCCTCTAGTATTATGAAGTAGTTAGGTAGGGGTTTGAATCCTGCACTTGGTGAGTGTGTGTGCTATATGTTTGTGACACTGTTGGGTTGTGGGTTTTGCTTTTACCACTGTATGACATATCAGTATGCATTGCACATGTGAGCTAGCTGTGTCCGTACATGTTACCTCAATGAATGCATGTGTGGGAACCCTGCTTTCTCCAAGAACACAGCTGTCATCCTTGCCAGACTGTGCTGCTGCTTCCCAGACCTTAGGTCACATATGTATGCTTGTGACAAGCCCAGCCACTGCAGTGATCCCTGGCCTAGGTCATCTGTGTCACACAAAGTCATTACGGTTCCTATTGGAATGTGTGAGTGAGGGTCTATGGCCGAGGTATATGTCAGACCTGTTCAAATGCAGCGAAGTCTGTCGATGATGACTATCATAACAGGTGTAGAACAATCTATGTGGATATGCATGCAGGCCCCTCATTTCTTTTGTGATCCACCAAGGGATTCCAAAATACCTTTGGAAATGTGATTAACAAAGGAGAGATGACATAACACTTGGTTGCATGTACACATCGGTACCTCTTCATCATGTTGGTGGCCACTATCTATGTGGGGATAATATATTCCGTAAAGGTGGATGGCTATGCTTAGTTTGGCTTATAGCTTTACAGCATGGGTTTGACAACAGGCATCTGTCTGTATGATGCCCTTGTGGAGGATGTATGTGTCATCTGGAGAATGCATTATAGGCCACAGTATGCATTACCAGATGTGGATGGACATATCCCTACTGTGATTGTTTTTACCTAAGAGAGCTATATGCCAAACAGGAGTGGTCTCAGTAATGGGTGCAGGTGAATACCAGTGGTTACTGGCATTGTATAGTACCTGAAGGATCCAAATGTTGCTGTGTGTCCTACATCTGTGTGTTGGCTGTCAAGACATCATCTAACGATTGGTTATGGTCAGGCTGTTGAAGTGATGTATACTACCAGAATGCAAAACAATGACAGATAGTTACAGTATCACCCACAGCACAGTGTCAAACCATGTCATACATACATATGTAGTCAGGTTCCGGAATGTGTGTAGTACAATGCATACTGGCCACAAATAGAAACTATGGAGTGTTACTGTGTAATACAGAGCATGTCACCCTGGCCATGTGTCCACTATGCATGTACATGCAGACAGTGCACCTCCACCATGTTCACAACTGTACACCTGCAAATCTGTGCTGCACACATCCCACACATACTGTCCACTCTCTAACACATGCTGCCAATACTGCACACATCAGCCAAGTGGCATGTGGCCAGACAATACACAATTGGAACCAGCACTGGTGTAAACTACACTACAATGACAATCATAGCTTTAATGCATCATGCCTGCTCAGCTACACCTTCAAGCATATCATTACCCCCTACTGCTGACAACATGCTAACATTGCTATACTGCTATATAGACACCCTGTGCATCAGCACCATGGTATCCAGTTCCTGCATCGATGTTACAGATAACAGAAGGCGACACAGGTTTCATCATATGCAAAGGGTGTGTTGTTGGTTTGCCAGAGGCCTACAGTGAGCCATCCAATTGACATGTATGAGTGTGTGTGTGTGTGTGTGTGTGTGTGTGTGTGTGTGTGTGTGTGTGTGTGTGTGTGTGTGTGTGTGTGTGTGTGTGTGTGTGTGTGTGTGTGTGTGTGTATGTGTGTGTGTGTGTGTGTGAGGGCAAGAATACTGGAATGGGCCAATGTTGTTGTAATGTGTGTGGGTATGTGTTAGCCCTAGGTGTCTGGAGTATGTGTGTGTGTCTGCATGCACACAGTTCCACCATGTGGCTGCCATATACGGGTATTTGTGGGACAGCCACAGACTGTACCTGGGAGGCTTTACAGATCACCATCTCTGGCCACGGATACGGTACCTGTGCCTGGCAGGGGTGCTACTGACACTATCAGGTACTAAGCCTGACTGGGTACTATCCCCAGAGGTGGATGGATGTACACTGGACACAGGTCCCTGCTGGGACTGTCCAGAGCCACATGCACGTGGTCTTCTAGGACGTTCTATGGACAGCCCACCCCCAAGATTGCTGGGGCTGGTACTGGCACTATGGGAGCGGCTATGGCTTGAGGGACATCCGTGGCAAATGCCAGCTGCTGATGTTGCTGGCATACGTCCACATCGATGTCTCAACCATCCCGCACTGTCCTGACACATGGACATGACATTGCGGAGGATATCTAATGTCTCTCCCCAATGTCTGTCAGTGACCTCGGTGTAATGATGGATGGCACCTGCTAGGTCATGGATACTGTCAATGACGTCAGTGTTATGTGCCCTCTGTGCCCTTAGTCCCTCTCTGGTGTACCGTTCCATACGTGCCTGTGCCTCCATGACAGCCTGGAACATGCGTGATGTTGTCAGACCTGTGGCATGTCTGCCATTGGCATGATGAGCAGCAGTGCTCCTACAAGAACCCCTAGACATCTGCCTATGTGGTACCGTTCCAGACATCTGGGTATGGCTGCTGTGTTGGGATGCATGTGCCATGGATACCACACTGTCCTGGCCATTGCCAACTGTATGCTGTTCCCTCAGCTATGGGCATTGGTGATGGATGTATTGGCAGTATGAGTGTATGCATGCATGGGGTGGACAGCTGTGTACTGTCGATTGGTGGCCCAACGACAGACCGTGGCAAACACGCCTGTGGCTCAAAACATCTATCTTCATTATCACTATGTGGCTTAGTGACATCAGTTTCCCTGCTGCAGTGAACCAGCCCTAACTCAGCACTTGTGGGAGGAAGACAGGAAACACACTTTACGACCTGTACATGATGTCGGCACACATGCACACATGACAGTGGACAGCTGTGTACTGTCGAATGGTGTTTTAGATATTCACCTGCATCCATTACTGAGACCACTCCTGTTTGGCATATAGCTCTCTTAGGTACAAGCAATCACAGTAGGGATATGTCCGTCCACATCTGGTAATGCATACTGTGGCCTATAATGCATTCTCCAGATGACACACACATGTTTGTTTGTTTGTTTAATTTAACTGTTGAGGCTGCCCACTAAAGTGTGCTAGCCTGTGTAACTGATTTATTACTGTTTCTGCATTTTCTGTGTGTTTTCTATCTAAAAACAAAACAAAAAAAAATCCTTGTTTTCCCGCCTCTCCTTGACTAGTTTAGACCAGTTTATAGGCTTTGCTGTATTCTGGGCTGTGGTGTAGTTCCTGTGTTGTCCATTACCTTACTTGGATAGGAGGAAGTTTCTTTGCTCATCAGTGGGAGTGGGGAGCCTTGAGCAGCCTACCTGTACCTGTAGGAAGTGACCTCAGCACAAGAGCTGTAGTAATTGGTTGTTTTGGACCATTTCTAGCTCTTTTGAAGTTCCCTGTTTAAAATCCGACTCTGGGCATTTTTTTCTGGCTCTACTACTCAGACAAGCTTCTTGTGGTCCTGCAGAGTGGTCCTAGCTACAGAGAACTCAGAAAAGCAACTACTTTCTGGATTTAAGTATCTTTGCTCTTTTTTTACTTGAAATACCTTCTCTAGCTTACCCTAAACAAGCTTAAACTGTTTTTTTAGCTGTTTGCTGCATTATTTATTATCTGCACTTAAAGTCACATTTTAGTCGAAATTGATCGAAAGTTTGTTTGTTTGTTTGTTTGTTTAATTTAACTGTTGAGGCTGCCCACCAAAGTGTGCTAGCCTGTGTAACTGATTTATTACTGTTTCTGCATTTTCTGTGTGTTTTCTATCTAAAAACAAAAAAAAACAAAAAAATTATCCTTGTTTTCCTGCCTCTCCTCGACTAGTTTAGACCAGTTTACAGGCTTTGCTGTATTCTGGGCTGTGGTGTAGTTCCTGTGTTGTCCATTACCTTACTTGGATAGAAGGAAGTTTTTTTGCTCACCAGTGGGAGTGGGGAGCCTTGTGCAGCCTACCTGTCCCTGTAGGAAGTGGCCTCAGCACAAGAGCTGTAGTAATTAGTTGTTTTGGACCATTTCTAGCTCTTTTGAAGTTCCCTGTTTAAAATCCACCTCTGGGCGTTTTTTTCTGGCTATACTACTCGGACAAGCTCCTCATGGTCCTGCAGAGTGGTCCTAGCTACAGAGAACTCAGAAAAGCAACTACTTTCTAGATTTAAGTATCTATGCTGTTTTTTTACTTGAAATACCTTCTCTAGCTTACCCTAAACAAGCTTAAACTGTTTTATTAGCTGTTTGCTGCATTATTTAATATCTGCACTTAAAGTCACATTTTAGTTGAAATTGATCGAAAGTTTGTTTGTTTGTTTAATTTAACTGTTGAGGCTGCCCACTAAAGTGTGCTAGCCTGTGTAACTGATTTATTACTGTTTCTGCATTTTCTGTGTGTTTTCTATCTAAAAACAAAAAAAAAAAAAAATAATCCTTGTTTTCCCACCTCTCCTCGACTAGTTTAAATCAGTTTACAGCCTTTGCTGTATTCTGGGCTGTGGTGTAGTTCCTGTGTTGTCCATTACCTTACTTGGATAGAAGGAAGTTTCTTTGCTCACCAGTGGGAGTGGGGAGCCTTGAGCAGCCAACCTTTCCCTGTAGAAAGTGACCTCAGCACAAGAGCTGTAGTAATTGGTTGTTTTGGACCATTTCTATCTCTTTTGAAGTTCCCTGTTTAAAATCCGCGTTTGCGCGGCTTTGCACGATTGTGTGCATAGCGCAGTGCTGGTTAAACAAGGTTAAACTTCTTCTGGCTCCGCCAAGTCTGCTCTTCAAATTTTCCCTTAAGGAAGCTCTACTCTTAGTATAATCAGACTACTCGCTATATTATAAGCCTAGCACTTGTTCTAAAAACTTCTCTACTAAGTAAGCACTCTCATACTAAGTAAGCACTACATCCACCTACCACCCCTGTGAATATCCACTTCCCTTAAAGGCACAGCACTCCCTTGTACTGTTCTAGCATGTCGAGTGGTAGATTACTGGCGTCCTCTCCAGTTCAGCTGGTTAATCTGGGTATCTTCAGACAATGCTACATTTGTCTCATGTACACAGACAACCCTCTCCTCCTCCCAACAAACACAAATACATGTGAGAGATGCAACTATATAGCCAAACTGGAGGCTGAACTCTTGTCAACTCAGGGCTGGCATGACCAGACAGGAGGAGATGGTAACCACACACACAACAAACCCAGTCCCAAATAGACCTACCACAACTGCAAACCAAACACATAAAAACACAAAGACATACTCGGAGGCTCTAATAAAAAACTTACCAAAACAACAGAGGCTCCCAAAGCAGACATCCAAAAATCCACCACCTCAAAACAAAACACATTCAACGCATACTTCAATAAATCAGTGTGTCAATCAATCACAACCCTTAAGGCCAAACATCATGCCTGATACACTAGTAATAGGTGACTCTATAGTCAGACACACTGATGTCCCGCTTACCAGGCTGAACAAGGAGAGGGTGACTGTGAGCTGCCTATCGGGAGCTAGGATCCGCCACATAACACACGCACTCAAGTCACTCCAAAGCAAGTACAAATATGACTCCGTCATTGTTCATGCTGGCGTGAATGACCTGAGACATACCTCCCTGGACTACATGAAAAGAGACATAGAGGAGCTCTCTGATAATGTAGCCCAGGCTGGTATGACCCTGACCCTGAGCAGCATCTTGTCCTCACCAAGAATGATGCCACAATATAAAGACAAGATGATCAGCTTTAATAATTGGCTCAAGTACTGGTGTCATTCTAAGGGGATCCAATGTCTGTCTGCTTGGGATGACATGTTGGACAAGCCACGCTGCTTCGCAAGGGACGGCTTGCACCTGTCACCACTGGGCTTCTGGATATTGGCTAAGGCTCTTGCCACCCCCATAGTGCCTTTATTAGGCAAGGCTCAAAAGACAAACCCACCTCCTTAGAAAACAAAAATGGAAAAAACTAAGGGTAATGCTCCTCAACGCCAGAAGTCTAAATCTCAAGATGCACTCCTCAGTATGGAGAACATCGACGTCTGTGCAGTAACTGAAACCTGGTTCAAGGCTCCTGAGAGCACCCCAGCGCTACCAGACTATACCTCGTATCATGCTTTTCGGCCCCAAAACCCGGGCCGAACCACAAAGGGAGAGGGAGTGTCCATATTCATCAAGGACACCCACACCTCCAGGTTAGTAGCAACACATGAAGCATCGGAGACCATACAGGTGCAACTAACCATAGGCAAAACTGCTATACAACTGGTAGCATGTTACAGACCACCCTACCAATCTCAGGAACCCCACTCAGCCTTCCTGAAGACATTGGAGGATTTGAATGTATCACAAAACACCATCATACTGGAGACTTCAACTACCCTTACATAGATTGGGTACATTATTCTAGCCCTAACACCCTAGCCCAAAGGTTCCTGGAATTCATAAATTCAAATGCACTGGAACAACTAGTCACCTCTCCCACTAGGGGAAATAATATACTAGACCTGATCATCACAAACATGGGGACAAAATGCTCCACACCGTAGGTATACCCCTCACTAGTGAGATCTGACCACAAACTAATCACCCTGGACATACATATCCCACCTCCACCCCCAGCACAAAAGACCACAGTGAAAAACTTCTCAAAAGCAGACTTCACTCTTCTTAAGATTGAGATGGTATCCTTTAAGCCCACTGGGCCAGTGGATACCACATCCCACAATACTGAATCCTTCACAAATGCTTTCTATGGACATCTCCAAGAATGCATGGATCATGCAATCCCAAATAAATCCAAGTCCCTCTCCACCAAAGGCAAGCGTCCTGTTTGGTGGACGTCAGCCATTAACAAACTGTATAACAAAAGAAGGAAGCTAATGCACGACAGAGCAAAATCCCATAAAGGGAAGACATCTCTGGTCAACACTAGCAGAAAACTACGTTATCTCATAAAAACATCCAAGGCCAACTTTGAGAGACAAATCGCTAAGGACACTAAAGATAACCACAAAGCCTTCTTCAGCTATGTTAGAAACCTAGGCGGAAACTCTCAGATATGCTCAGAGTTAGTTCACAACAACAAAAAATACACTGAACCCACAGATATTGCCAACATTCTGGCTGACAGGTTCAATGCAAATTTCTCCCCTCCCTCACCCCCAAAAGAAGAAATACTTATCCCAGCTGAATGTAATCTCCCTGTCATCTCAGATGTCCAGGTCAGAGCCACCCTCAGCAAAGCTAAAAACACAGCATCAATGGGACCTGACGGTATCCCGGGTTGCGTGCTACGTGAACTCCAAGAGGAGCTAAACCCGCACATAAAAATGCTATTTAACCTTAGCCTTACTACAGGATATGTACCTGAACACTGGCGTACAGCAACAGTGGTCCCACTCCACAAAGGGGGTACCTCTACAAACCCTGGGAACTACCACCCCATAAGCTTAACCAGCCTGGTCTGCAAAGCTATGGAAAGAATCATTATGGAACTCATAAACAGAGACATTGGGGACCTACAGACACTTGATCCCACCCAGTTCGACTTTGTAAAGGACAGATCCTGCCTTTTGAACCTGGTTGACTTTTTTGAAACAGTCACTAGAGCCATTGATGAGGGCAAAGCAGTCCATACAGCCTACCTGGACTTGGCTAAGGCCTTCGACACAATACCCCACTCAGGCATCACAGATAAGCTCAACAGCTTAAATGTAAACCCTTATGTCACTAGATGGGTTGCAAACTGGCTAAAGGACAGAACCCATAAAGTTGAAATTGCTGGAACAATGTCAGACTCAAAGCCAGTCACAAGTGGTGTCCCACAGGGATCTGTCCTGGGACCCCTCTTGTTCGGCATTTATTTCTCAGATGTTAAAGCAAACATGGGAGGGTTGTGGCTGACAAAGTTTGCAGATGACTGCAAACTAGGCGCCATAGTCGATACACCAGCGGTCACATACATCCTACCAAAAGGCCTCACAGAAACGGACAACTGGTGCCGGAGTCATGGCCTTAAACTAAATGCCAAAAAATGTATAGTCATCCCCTTTGGGAAAAACAAAGTACCCACAAATTATCACATAGACAGCAACCCTCTGAGTACGGAAAAAGTAATTAGAGATCTAGGGACCCAAGTTGACAACGACCTCTCATTTGACACCCATGTTGCCAAAGTGGTTAGAAAGACATTCTACCTTGCACACCTTATCATGAAGGGATTCACATCCATATCCAAGGATGTCATTGTATCCCTATACTCCTCCCTCATCAGACCCATGATCGAGTACAATGCCCCATTTGGTATGTACCTCACCCGGCATTTGCAACAGCTGGAGAGACCACAAAAGTACCTCACCAAGAGGATCAAGGGTCTCCAACATATGTCTTATTCTGCCAGACTAAAGAAACTCCAGCTCTATTCAGTAGCATACCACCTGCTCAGAGGTGATCTGTGCCTGATGTACAAGGCCATGTCCAATTAGGAACATGGACATGCTCCACCTCAAAAAATCCAAATCCATCAGAACCACGAGAGCTAAAGACTTAAACCTCGGCACAAGTATGAATAGGACATGCTGGAGGGATAGATTCATAACCCAGAGGCTTCCCATGCTCTGGAACAGGATCCCAGTTCATGTTAGGCAGAGCCCCTCACTAGCTCTCTTCAAGAGAAGTCTTAATGAGTGGATGGGAGATCGTAAGTTTACCCCGGGGGTCACATCTGTGTCACTACTAGACAGGGGCACAGTAAACTAATTCTATTATATAAGGGGACCTTCACTGTGTCACTACTAGACAGAGGCACAGTATTCTAAATCTATTCTGTGCATTTTTGTACCATTTCATGGGGTGGCGAAAGCCACATCACTATGGCTAGGCTTGCAAATGCCCCAGGGCAGATAGCCTAGTACTAAACTATGAAACTATGAAACTATGAACACATGAACACATGCACACATGAACACATGAACACATGCACACATGCACACATGAACACATGCACACATGCACACAAATACACTCCTCACTACAGCAGATACCCACACACACCACCAGCAATCCAAAACATACTTAATAGTGGTTGAAGGTGGGTTACAGTATCACAAGGTAAACAGTCATATCACACGTCACAGCATGCAGAAAATTTGTTGCTCAAGACCATGCAGTACGAGTGTAGACAGCCCTTGTTAATAACAGTATACATGGCTTTGATGCATGTGTGTTGTTGTTCAGTGATTGGCCTCACCCTGGAAAGCAATGTGTACATGGAAACAACATTGCTGTGCAAGTATTAAAAGGTCTGCAATGTCCTGTGCACCATCACTCACAGGTATATATACCATGGCTGGATGCGTATCTGTGCGTCACATAGATATCCATTTCTGATTACAGTGTCTGTGTCTGTAGCAGATAATTGTGGACACAGGTTTAGCACATGCATGCTATGTATACACACAGGATGAGTGGTGCATGTATACGTGATGGAATACCATTGCTCAGCATGGCCATTGTACAGTGGTTATGGTGAGTGTAGGACATATTGTGGACATGCCAGTGCCAGCCATGATATGGCATGCTACAACATGACAGCAACATTAAACCTATACACTCAATAGCATTACAAGACATATATGTGTCACTTTGTACAAATGGTGATTGCTATGCATATTGTGTATAGGTGCATATGTTTGCACACACACAACATTGAGGTGCATAGCAATGACTGCTATGTGTAGTACTGTGGTCACTGTAACTGGATGGGGTGTAGTACCATGAGCCATCATCATCATGCATCATGTGGTCACTCAAGGCTACTAATGTGTGCCAGACCACCACCTAGCATGCTGTACCTGAACTGCAGTACCGTGGCTACATTCACAATTACACAACCACTTTTTACATGGGTTTGTAAGGTGCCCAGTAGGGAGCATTGCCTAACATGAATCTGTTATGTGTTGAAGAGTGTCACACAGCCCCATGACAGGCCTCTACCCCTCAGGTATATTATGTATGCTGTGTGGATGGCATGTGGGATACTGAAGTGTGACCTTACAGCGGGTGTCTTGATATGCCATGTGTAGCATGTTAAGGTGTACTGCGTATGACAAAGTTGTGTATGTTGTGTACATGTGTATCAACTATGCCTATCCAATGTCCAGTACGGTGTTGCCACAATTGTGTGTGATGCTCTGTGTATTGCATGTAATTGAGGCAGCTACTGAGATATGCGTAGTCTCACAGAAAACATACACAGCATGCATTATGCATAGGTGTGTTACGTGTACATGGCCTATACCTCACCTAAGACATGCACATTTCATTAGCAATATTAAATTTATAACACACTCACCAGCATCGACCAGCTGCCTTGCTGTCACACCAGAGGGACCTACAAGAATATGAGACAGTTTGTCAGTGGCCACAACTGTGGCATTGCTACTGTGAGTTTGCTAAACTACAGTAGTACAACAGTCGACAGTCACAGGCGTACAGATTATATTCCAAATATCAGTATTGCACAACACTAAGCAGCACAACTGCTAAACACATGGTACACATCTCACATATGCATAACCTACCAATACAGGTAACAGTAGTCTACAGATAGGGCATGTCACCTGCACACTCCATGTCAACATGCTGGGTGGCTCCGGCCTCCATGATGACACATGTATGTTGTTGTTCCTGTTGTTGGCCAGGAGCCACCATGCTTATGAGCAGCTCCTCCACTCTGGTGAGGGGGGAATGAATGGCTACCCCACCACCTGTGGCAAGCTGTTGTCTATGGATATCAGACGCACGCCGCCAGACATGTCTAATTAAATCACTGCAGTGATGGTGTACCTGCTCATATGTCCGGTTATGAATGCCTATCTCATTTACCCGACGAACAAGGTCTTGCCACAGTGCAATCTGCTCATGCTGGTCCTGGCTGGTTCTAGAGAACAGCAGGGTGTAGTGCTGCACCAGGCAGCTGTGTATTTCCTGTTCCTCTGCAGCTGTATAACACGGGTTGCGTTGGTGGGCCATACCCCTGGAAGACAGTTTAACAATATGTGTGAGCAAGTCATTCTAAAGTACAGATATCAATTAACTGCCATATATAGCATCCGATTGGCTGTCAGAGGATACACATGTTCAATACCACATATTAGTGCTCAGGCCACAACTGGCTGACAGTGCCTGGCACGCTCTATATATCAAACCATGTTCTGCACAGCAGCAAAGAGAAGCCAGTATGTAAGACTATACACCAGTGCATGGCACACAGTATGTGACACAATGCACCACCTATCCACAGGAGGTATATATCAAGCTAATGCATAAAGAAATATGTCATCCATTGCAATGAATGTAAAGTACAGTTACAGTATTACCAGTATACCACCCTAGTCGTTGATGCCAAACCCCTGCCTAACATATGTGCACAATTGTTAATATAGGTGGCATACTGCTGTACTAGAATATACATGTTGCTAGATACACACATATACCCTGTAACACACATATGATTGAGGGCATGGTACAGGCATGATTACACACACATCAGACATACATACAACACACAAATGTATGCCAACCCAGATGAGCTTTACCTGTGTACCATACAGTACTGTGTGTCACTACTTACAAAACTTTATGCCGGAGGTATGTAATCTGTGAGGACTACAGGGAACACACAAAGCAGTGTTTCCAAGCAATGTGAACATACACCATACTGTACTGTTTAGGCCTACAGCTTCAGGTAGTACTACAGTTCATATGGGAATTGGATTCACCAGCTGTACCACTCACTAAGCATACATGTATTGCTTTAGCCTACAGTGGGACACCAGAGTCGACAACAAGGGACTACATCACACCGTATGCCATGCTACTTTTTTTGCCTAGCAATAGCATACACATCTTTTGCTGGGATCACAGCTAGGACACAAACTTCCATGACAGAAACAATTTCACACTAAGCTATCACACCTTTACAGACCTTGCACACATTCACCAACACATTCACCATCACACTCAGTCAACCTCACATAGCAATTATTGCACTAAGTACATGTATGTGTGCATCGTGTCATAGGTAGGTAATACGCTATTGGCTCTAGGGCCTACAGCAACCTAGCCATACGCTACCCTGGCCTTTGACACACATGTAATTTAATTTCACTTGCCCCTGTCAGCCAGAGCCACAGAGGTGATTCCCGGGGTGTATTTCCTATCTCTCAACCAATCATCAGGAGTATTTATGACAACTGCTAATGAGGAGCTTTGTTTGCTATTGATAGGTGGTTTGTTCCAGAATATGGCATGTCTCTGAGATAGGAATCTATCCCTCCAGCATGTGCTGTTTAGTGAGCTGACAAGGTTTAGGGCCCTAGAGTGTGTATCTCGGAGGGATTGTAATATGTTTACGTGGAGGATGTCCAACAGCTATGGGTGTGACAAAGCTCTGTATGTTAGGCAGAGGTCATCTCGGTCATCTCTGGGTAGGCAGTATGCAACACAGTCTAGCTGTGGTTTGTGAGTCGGTCTGCATAGGGCATCTGTTTGAGGCTGGTATTACTCTTTGGGAGGTATGTCTGTGGCCTTTCCAGTTGCTGTAGTTGTCATGTGAGGTACATATCACATGAGACATTGTACTCTATAATGGGTTTTAAGTGTGATGAGTAGAGGGAAACACTGACCTATATTTCCCTAGATGACACACCTTTTGTGATGACGTGTACCACATAGACAGAGTAGTGATTATCAAAGGGGAGACTACTGTCCACCTGTGTCCCATGTTCCCTTATCACACCTTCGGTGTTAGATAGACTGCCACCTATGTGGTTGTTAATGGGTACAGTGTTTTGGCAAGAAGGGATGGCACTGCAGTGTCAACACTGAGCTTCAGTCCATGCCTTGGTCACCAGGCACCTGTTGCAGTAAGTATGACCCCATCTCTCTCTCTCTCTCTCTCTCTATATATATATATATATATATATATATATATATATATATAGACACACACACATGCATACACACATACATATGAACATCCGTTGCTGTACATATAGATGTACATATAGGCACATATACAGTCCACTTTTCATGGTGGGAATATCAATTATGCAACAGTTATGAGATATACAGTTATGTAATAATATTGCACAGTGTTGTGCAGAATGCATTGAAGGTGTCCTCAGCCCATGTAGCTTTAGCAGGCCTCACTGGCTGCAACACTGCAACACTGACAAATCATACCCACAGCGTTTAACCACCACATGTCAGATATCAGCACTGCATGCTGTTTTCTTTGCCACACACTACAACCTACATAGAAATATGCACATAACAACCTTCAACAACATATATATATATATATATATATATATATATATATATATATATATATATATATATATATATATATACACCCTTCACAAACAGTTGCAGTATGTCCCTTGCCCTATGCACATGTACAGATACATATAGATATGTACTGCTGCCACATATGGATGATTCACAGTATGTAGAGTACTCTTCAAAAACATCTACTACATGCCAGCAAATACATATGTGTTACATACCTTTCCTTTGTATTTCTCTGTTCCGTCTGTTTTTAAAGGAAATATTTTTTGGGGGGTTTCTCTGTCTGTTGATGTTGCTCTTTCTTTTTCTGTGTCTGTCTGTTTGTCTCTTTGTCTTTGTCTGTATTTCTGTCTCTCGCTCTCGCTCTCTCTCTCTCTCTCTCTCTCTCTCTGTTGCTGCAATGATATTATTGTATGTGTGGACAGCAAGTACAGCCTGCTTTTCTAGGTATCTGCACATGTACATGTGATGGCCTCTGCACCAATTGGTGCCCACCATTTAGTAATTGCATGCAGCCTGCTGTGTGGTAATTGCAGTACTCACTGTCATAGCAGCCCACTGCTATAAAATGCTAAGTTAGGTAGGCGTAGCCCTTTCAGCTTTCCAAGGTAGGGCCTATGCTTGTTTGCTGTGGACACCATTGTGTCAGTCAGAAGGTTGGTATACTTCTTATATCTGAAGCTAGGGTTGTAGCCAGTGATTTGCATGTTGTACTCAAACCTGACTGTTGCTGCTTCTAGTATACACTTGACAGTGTAGAATACTACTCACCCCTCCAAATGCTAACACAAGATACATGGGAGTATGTACTTTCTTTTCTAATTAGACAATTAACTGACATACAAAAGTAGTTATTGCAATGTATTCTTCTGGTACATGAACTGTTTGTGAACTACTATACTGTAAATATTAATTTACTCACTTCTGAACAGTTTCTTTTTTTTTGTGTGTTGACATTAGCACAGGCTGCTCAAGACAACTGGACAAATTTCATTACTGAGTATGCGTACCTACATCCTTGGTAGAGCCTGAATACACAAGTATATTGTTCTTTTGGGTAGGGGTGCAGAAGTACAGAGAGCATTATTTATTATTGTGTGATGTTTATCTTGCTGAACATACAGGGTTGCTGTGTACCTGTTAGTCTATCAAGGCAGGTAGTCTGTCTGCGTAGCTCCCACCTATGGACATATCCAGATGGTAGCCAGAGGTTAACCTATTAATCTTTGTCTGTGCACCACACCGGTCTTTTTAGCACTGGAACATTGGCATTGTCACAGTTGCTTGCCACCAGTACATGGCTACATCCTTTGATATTTCTGTGTTGTACTCCTACACAAGGGTATGCTTGTGGGACTCCTTCTAAAGCTATTTGCAGAGTATGTAACAGCAGAAAAGCTGATATGCCTGTGTGTTTCTGCCTCTGCCAGGCCTTTGATACACTCAGGTATATGTTTGAACAGCCTGAGGGAAAGGTACATATAAGTGTGGTACACCTCTAATATATTACAGACATTAAGTTGAGACTGTGAGAGAATCAGAGCATATGCATTAATACACCTTTTCTGACATGCAAGCAGTGTCTACTCTTACTTATTGACATTATTCATTTAGTGTAATTCCCCACTTTTCTGCCTAATGTCAGTACTTTTCAGAGGGATTCAGAGGGACACAGCTAACATTTGTTTACCAATCAGCGACATCCATGACAAGCAGTCACAGTTGGGAAGTATGGACTCTGCCTATTCAAATATGCCAGTGTTTATCCTGCTCTGATACTGTGTGGGGTTTGTAAAGTGCTACTGTAACATTATTTCCTGCTAGAATGGCTGGTTCTCTTTTCACAATCATGTCATGCAATTCCACAACAACTGCTGGTAAAGATCCACAGAACAAGATTTGTGTTATGGCATTCCTATTTTCCCTTTACATTCACTCATTGTAATGCATGATATATTTATTACAGCACCAACTTGCTGCATGCCTACTGTGGCTTAGTGGTACTTCATGCAGTGTAGTGTGTCCAAGGTCCGACGTTCGAGACTGACAGAGGTGTTTTATTTTGCTGCTCAGCAGAAAAAGGGCCCTGCCATGCAGAGTGACTAAAGCACTTTTAAGCAGTTGTAAGCAGGTTTGTGCGGTGCTTAGCAATACTTGCTTACTACTGCTTAAATATGCTTACTCCCGCTAACCCCTGCTCTAATTTCTTTGAAAGAAAAGAAAATGGGGAGATAGGAAAGTGGTGAAAAAGGGAGCACAAAGAGGGAAAGACAGTAGGGAAACCAGCTCGGGATGTGCAGGATGGGTGTAGGGAAGGTCCATAGCTGCCCATTTCTTTACCAGCAACAGCTGTGCGTATGTTAGAAATTTGGAGTGAAATTTGAAACCTTCCACCCCTGAGAGAGGGGTGAGAACAACAAAGTATGTTGTACTGCCAATTATAATTATCAGTTTACATGTCCAGCGGACACGTGTGCAAAATGGGCAGCTATGTATGGGGCGTGATTTGTTTGCTGGAGCAGATTGCCCATTTTTTTTTTTTTCAGGTGAGAGTAGAATGTGAGGTAGGGGAAGTAGGTATGTTGTGGGAGGTAGGTTGGGGAGGTAAACAGACAAGACAAACAAGATGCATACAGGGGTGAAATATGACACATGGGGTGGGTGAACACAATTGACGAGGAAGGATGTTTGGAAATTGCAAGCCCATGAGCCCACAGATGGTAACAGTGGAATTGAGATCCCCACCCATGGGCAGTCACCACTGCACCTTCACAGCCTGAATGGTGGCTGTGCTGGGGCTGAGTAGGAGGGGCAGGCTCACCCGTGAGTCGTGCCACTCATGCCTCGAGCTGGCGTAGAGGATCAGCGACCGAACGCTTGATATCCCTCCGCACCACAGCCTGGACCGTTCAGAGGGTGATAGGTGGCCCTCCTCTGGCCACGCTTGCATGGGGGGATGAGCCCTATCCCCTGCAGTGCTTCCACCCAAAGGTGGCACAGGGCCACTGGAGGAGGAGGTCCCGGGCTGGGCACCGGACATGCTGGTGCCAGGTGCCATCGCCAGCTGAGGTGGAACAGGCGGGTTCGCTGGGACCGGACTTCCCATACGTTCTATGTTTAGCAGGATTTAATGACAATATGGGTTAGTAACAGACAACAGCATTCCAAATTAGTTGGAACAGCATGCAGTAGTATTCCCATTAACCCAACACACAAGAATTCCAACAGTTGAACAGCAAGCATAACACATGCATATTTAGAACAACAGTGGACATTCCAACAGCATGCAGGGTTGATTGGTGGCAACAGGCCACCATGATTGTAGTATGTGAACAGGGCACATGCATCAAAGTACATGCAGATATTTATAAACCAATAGGACATATGTCCCAACAAAGTTTTTCAGATTACATATACCCATTTAGGTGTGGAATGGCATTATTTATGACCATAAAGTAGGGTGTAAAAAGATCACTCCATTAACAACTTATATATACTTATAACTTTACTCTACATTCCTACTGACTGCAGGTATATATCCCCTACATGTATTTTTACACTAGGCAGTGTCCATTAAATTGTGAAATGGGTTTTGATAGTTGTTTATATACCTGACCTGTATCTGACATACAAACTGTGCAGGATGCAGATGTTACTGCTACATATTTATATATTTCATTTATGTTCATATATCTACATATCTGGCTGTCTTCAGGTGACATTATCAGCTACATTTAAACAGACCCCTACATTTCTAGCTGCACACTGACATTTTTGGGGAACACAATCACAGGCTACTCATGTGCGAGATTAACCTGTACATGCTAGCCATGAACCAACAGTTGAGGACTGTATACATGCCTAAGAGCTACTGGCATTCCCTTCATCCACTTTATATGGACCTACCCAAGTGTGAATTGACAGCACTTAATACAACTGTACTATTTCCATAATGCAAGGGTACAACAACATATCAAAGAAAGTGACATGGACACAGTCCAGGAATTATACCTTTATTAATTACATTACACACTTTTGTAGTGGCTCTCTCATTCATTTCATATTTTGGTGCATGCAGAATACTTTTATTCCAGACTTATTATACCTTTGTTAATGGGTTACAACACTTTTTCACTCTCTCTCACTTATTTTATATTACATTACATGCAGAGACTTTATTCAAGACTTATTATACCTTTATTAATGGGTTACAACACTCTTTTTCAGGCTCACTCACTTATTTTATATAACAGGACATGCAGAGAAGTTATTCAAGACTTATTAGACCTTTATTAATGGGTTACAACACTCTTTTTCTGGCTCTCTCACTTATTTTATATAATAATACATGCAGAATAATTACTAACCTGCCTGGTGGCGCAGCCTTAGCAGCCTATCTGCATAGGCTTGCTGATTCGCAGCAAGGACACCTGCAGCTGTGAAGTAAATGAAGGGATATTGAGACATATCTATCCATTATATAGACTACAATAGCATTTCTTACATACTTCATTCCATGGCTACCTACTCAGTAGTGGGGTATCTTGCATGTCACATGCCTCCTGTATCCATCGGTTCAGTAGGTCCTGCTTCCATCTCTTCAGGTCTGCATGGTGGTGACGGACCTGCTCACCAGTCCGAGGGACGCCTGTGGCACTGGTGAGATCATGAGCTAACCGGTTCCAAGCCTCCACTTTGTACTCCATCCCTTGAAACTGGCCCTGCAGGAGTCTTGACTCATGATGGTGGACAAGGAGCCAAACCATGTATTTTGACACCTCGATGCCCCACCGTTGCGCTCGAAAGCGAGTACCCTCTCCAGCACTGGCCATTCTGACTGCAGATGGGAGCTACAATCAGTTATGGCGAGTATTCCCGCCTATGGAGCTTAAATATGCCTCATTTCCCGCACTTATTTGTGATTGGCCGTTTTTGAAAATTCTCAGCTAACAGCAAACCTGCTTAGCAATAGTTAAACTTCCATTTATAAGTATATGAATGTTAACAGTGCATGTTTATGCTAAGCTGTCATGGCTTACTGGTTCAGTACTTTGATTATGGTGCACAGTGTCCTGGGTTCGAGCCTTGTCATTGCTTTTTATTTTACTACTGTCCAGACAGGCTAGGGGTTGTGGCTGTGTTTAGGCGACTTTGCTCAACTTTGCTCTACATTGCTCCACGTTGTCTGCTGCTGCCTGATGGTGCACTGGTTAGCGCGGTGCGCAGGTCCATGCAAACCCATTGCGCTAGGTAAAGCGCTGCTTAGCTATGGGCAACTATATTGCACTGGGTACAACGCTGCTTAGCTATGGGCAACTATATTGCGCTGGGTACAATGCTGCTTAGCTATGGGCAATTATATGTCAATATCCTTAATGCTGCTCACCTTATATATATATATATATATATATATATATATATATATATATATATATATATATATATACATTTTGTTCACTAATACATAGGCCATTTCAATGCTTTTTACTAAAATTTCATTCATATATGTCAGGAATTATTTTATATACTAATTTAAAACACAAAACAGAAAGGGGAGTAGTGGGACTAGAACCAGGAATGCCTCCTCTTTGTGTGAGGGCTCTATCACTACGCTATTGGGCTTAATTTGCATAAACATTTGTTATTATGCTCTTTGATTTCGAAATTGCTAACTGTATCTAAGTAATGGGCATATCCATGCAAACATGCGCAAATATGGGCAGCTATATCGGGAATTATAAAAAAAAAAAAAAAAAAGTTTACATTTACAATTACAGAGGGGTTTAGTATGTGGGTATGTGTAGTGCTTGCTATGTGTATTTATATGGTTGCAGGGGCATGGATATTTGGACTGCTCGGCAGTCCGACACGCCCCCTGCAGTCTTACACGCTCCGTGTTAGCCTTCCAGTTGAGTCAGCATGCCCTCATGAATACGCATGGCGCGCTGACATCATAGTCTTAGACGGCAGTCTCCGAGTAAGACTTGGTTAGTCTTACACGGAGGATTACTGAATCCCCCCCCCCATGATTTTGAATTTTGCACTTTTGGGGTTTCGATATTGTGACTGTTCAGTTTTATAGTCTCGGGATACTGAAATTTGAGATTTCAGTATTTTGAGATTAAGTGAATATATATAAAGATAGATGAATTTTTCTTATGATCACTAAGAATGCTAACAGTCCACATAACAAGCCTTTGAGTTCTGCCTAAAATTATGGAAGAACATGAAAAAAAATCCACATAGGGAAATCCAGTGGTATTTCTTTTCAGACAGACCTTGCCAACATGTTTCAAATGCAATTGCCATTTTGTGAATAAAAATAAATTACAACAAACACTCACCCCTTTGCTACATATTCTCAGAAGGCATCTGTATCTTTTTGACTGCAATGCCTTTTTATGTTCTTACTTTTAGGAAATTTAATCAATGTACTATTAATAATAAATAGAACTGTTTTAGTCCAAAGATTTTCAAACGTGTCAAACAATTTATTGCTATGACTATTGAATTTAATTTCTGTTTATCACATGTTGATTATATTTGACTTTCTGTTGATTAAAGATCATCTGCAAGAAGAATTAAAAAAAAGCTACACAGGGATTAGACTACATATGCCTCCTGAGTGATCCATAATTGAGGCTAATCCATATGACAGAAATGGGATAGCTATGGCATGCTACTAAGTGGTAAGGAGGAGAGACTGCATTCTGATTAGTAGCATGCAGCTTCCATTTGTGTCTTAATGTTATGAGAAGTTTCACAATTTAAATTTGTGAAATTTGGTAGTACATTAACTAAGAAATCTTTTGCATAGTAAACTAAAGTCAGTATACCGGAATTGTTTGCATTTTTGAATGATTTTAATTAAAGCATTCAAAACAGAGAGAATGAAAGAGCAAAACAAAGAAAAAAGAAAGAATGAAAGAAAGAAAACAATCTCTGTACCATATACAACAGTACTAGTATTGGACGATAACATAATGAATCATGAGGCATGAAAGTTTTGATATTAAAAACCAACAGGAACGTAGTTCAGCCACCAAGTTTATTCGAAACAATTGCACAACAGGCTCACCAATAACCTAGGTTTCGTCAAGACAATGACTTCCTCAGATTGGCATAGCCTTATATATAGTGCATTCAATTAAACAGATAATTAAATTCCACAATGAGTTAAAATTAATCAATTAATTAATACATTTGGTATATACCTCTAATGTATGAGTCAATCTAAACTAAAAATATATACTATATTTATATTATGTTTAAAAATTATATGTATATATATATATATATATATATATATATATATATATATATAATATATAACATGCAGTCATAGACCCATTTAATATAAATAAATATAAATAACATGAAAACAATAATATGTTATAAACAATATATGTAAATCCATTTGATACTGGCCCCATGTGTATAAATGTAAATTAAAACCTGTACCTAATTGAATATGTTGTGTTGTATATAAAATTATATTTAAAAATGCAATCAATAATATATGAATATTTGGTATAATATAAAAAGGTAATATAATTCCCATAATAATTAATGTTATTAAACAATGCTAATATAATATTTTGTGATTAAATTAATTTGTATGTCAGACTCATGGAACTTGTCCTTTGTAACAATTTTATATATTTTGAAGGACATTACTTTAAGCAAAAAACTGGGGTTGCTATGGGAGCCTCTTGTGCTCCCATTTATGCCAATTACATCATGGCTTATTGGGAGGAACAGTATGTCATGAATAGTGAGTTCAAACCATACATTAAGTTATATTTACGTTTCCTGGATGATATTTTTATAGTATGGACAGGTGATCAATTAATGCTGGACGCCTTTTTACAGTATATCAACAATACAGTGTGGTTTTTAAAGTTTACACATGACTATAATGACAAGCAAATTAATTATCTAGATATCACTTTGGAGTATGATATTCTAGAAGGTGTTATTCATTCCAACATATATAGGAAGCCTACGTTTTCAAATTCGTACTTGCACAATAACAGTTGTCACCCTAGCCATCAAAAGAAGGCCATCATTAAAGGGCAGATGGTTAGGGCAGTACGTATGACAAGTAGGTTAACAGATTTAGTGAGAGAATTGGATTTTATTGTGTCATTATTCTTAAATAGAGGATATTCAGACAAGTTATGTATGGAAGTTAAGGAAGAGATTTTAGTTAACAGGAACAATGGTGTCATGCAAGCAATTTTATTGTCAGAAATAGACAAGTTTGGTATTAACTGTAATGAGGAGCCTACAGTGAACTTGATTAATGAGTCCAATTTATTTATTGTCACCTATAACAGAGACATAGAAGTCATCCAGAGGTTTATTTTGAATAACTGGGAGGTTTTCCAAAACAATAATGAGTGTAGTAGGATTTGTAGTAATAAACTTAAATTTGTTTACAAAAAGGACAGGTCATTCAAGGACATTTTTGAAAGAAGTTCTTATGCTCAAAAACATCTCACCAATAGGACAAAGGGCAATTTTAAGTGTGGAAGATGTTCTACCTGTTGTTATATTTACACCACAGATGAGAGGTTATCGGTAAATTTTTGCAACATTAACATTTTAGGACATTTTGATTGTCACACTAGGAATGTGGTCTATCTCGCGAAATGTCAAGAGTGTAAGGTATTCTATGTGGGTAAAACCTGCAGAAAATTCAGAGATAGAATCAAGGAGCATCTTTTGGACATAAAACACAAAAAATCTGTTAATGCACTAGCAAGACATGTGATTGAATTTGACAATCACCATTTTAAGTTCTGTATTATCCAACAACTTAATATTGACCCACAAGGTAGGATAACACAATACCATCTGGATTTGTGTGAACTTAGATGGCAGTTACGTTTAAATGCTCACAATTACCCAGGAATTAATGAATTCACATCAATAAAACCTTGTCTTAGGCTTAGACACATCGAGGGCTGACATAAAAAATAAAAATTAAACATTTTTTAATTATTTATAAATTCAATTTCATCATTACGATTTATATAATATGGACAACAAAATATTATATTAGCATTGTTTAATAACATTAATTATTATGGGAATTATATTACCTTTTTATATTATACCAAATATTCATATATTATTGATTGCATTTTTAAATATAATTTTATATACAACACAACATATTCAATTAGGTACAGGTTTTAATTTACATTTATACACATGGGGCCAGTATCAAATGGATTTACATATATTGTTTATAACATATTATTGTTTTCATGTTATTTATATTTATTTATATTAAATGGGTCTATGACTGCATGTTATATACATATAATTTTTAAACATAATATAAATATAGTATATATTTTTAGTTTAGATTGACTCATACATTAGAGGTATATACCAAATGTATTAATTAATTGATTAATTTTAACTCATTGTGGAATTTAATTATCTGTTTAATTGAATGCACTATATATAAGGCTATGCCAATCTGAGGAAGTCATTGTCTTGACGAAACCTAGGTTATTGGTGAGCCTGTTGTGCAGTTGTTTCGAATAAACTTGGTGGCTGAACTACGTTCCTGTTGGTTTTTAAAGTTTTGATATTAATTACTAGGCAAGGAGGCATTTTAAGCAAGAGAAGTCACAAATAGTGCATCATGAATAGTTTCTCCTGTGTGTGCCCCCTATGAAACTCATTAAAACTGAAAATGCTCCTCACTCCAAGTTTCTATGCATTCTGTCCCAACTGTACTTAAGGTTGCACAAGAGTTTAGGAAGCTCAACAAGTCAGTTTAAACACTGCCTTTTTTGAAAACAAAAAAGGATCACGCCTCACAAAGTTGAGATAGAATGGACAAACGTGTTACACATTTGTAGTTCTAAGATGTCCGCTATGTACTGGGTTGTTTTTGTTCTAAAATAATATTCATTCTTACAAATAAACATTTATTAAAGGGTAATAACTGGAAACGGGTTTTTAGAAGAAATTTTATTTTCAGTTAAATACAGACAAATCCATTCACTCAAACAATTAAAACGTTGAATTTTTCTATTATTTTATATATTTATTTATTTGCTTTACTTTTTTATTACATTTTGTTACTTGTAAATGTTCAACTGGTAAACTTTATTTTTAGTACGGACAGAGCAAAATACTTTGGACAAAAATATACAATGAAATATGCATTTAAGAAACAAACAATGAATAACAAGTCAGTAAGGTATACAAGTAGTTAGAACACGATAAAATGAACTGATACAAATTAGCTATTCACGGTATATATTGTTTTTAATAAGGCTAACTATATAATGATACATTACAACATTTGCAGCTTTCCGACTTAAAATATTTGCATATTCTAGAATTAGAATGAAATGCTAACTATGCAAGTTGAGCTGCTGGACATAAGAAATGCACTTACCTCTTATTTATATGCAAGTAAATAGCTCATTATACTTGGCATTTCCACTTGATAAGTCGATTTTTGCTGTCATGCAATTACTTTCAAAACTGAGTATAAAAGCTGATGCCCATTGATCCAAAGTGAGACATTGCAGATGCCAGCATCCCAAGACAATCACAGTTTGAAGAAACAAAAATAAAACAACTTTGCTTACTCACACATACCTAGATTGAGCAATGCAAGATGCAAATAAGGATGTAAACTGCAGTTCTATCAAATCTACAACACTGTCTATACTAATAAAACATTATTTTCAGTACTGTCTTAGTTTTTATGGGACGATTCATGTTATATGAAGCAAGCTGCTGTTCAGACCAAAATGAAATATAAGATGAATAAGTTAGTTCTTAATATTAATTGTCTTCCACTAGCTAATGGACTTTCAGTAGTTGAAGCAGTCAACATAGATCTGATAATAAAGTGTGGGACAATTAGAGTTTATTATTATATTTTCCTTTTTTTAATGAGCATGCAAATGCATTAATGTGGGGGAGTTGATGTAACAGCTAATATTTAAAATTTATCTGCCTTCACATGTCATTTGTTGCCAATATATATTCTTTAATTCTTAGAAGGATCTTTAACGAAAACATTTTAGGATGATAGTTGGTAGTGGGGATCCAAAACAGAAGGGATGGCCATTTATGTTGACTATGCATTAAAAGTGGCTGTATTAAAGGACAAATCATATATTAAGGATTCTTGTGGTTTTAAGATAAAAATTAAAAATGTGAATGTTTTATGATTTGCTAGTGATAATTTATATTAAATCTTTATATGGGTTTATGCATAATTAAGTCGGCTTATAAATGGTGAATAAAGAACTGAGGGAAACTAAATTATATACTGAAAGTCAAATTAGACTTTTAATTGAAGTGTTAGATGTGATTTTATCATAATTTGTTTTTAAAATTTTGGCAAGATTTTTATAGACAAAAAAGGGTATGGGGTAATGGCAGCTGCAATGGCTCAGAGCAACTGAAATTTATTTATGAATCAATGGGAAAGGATGTATATTTATAATTCTAAATTTATAAACTATATTGTAGTTTATAAGAGCTCTATTGATAACATTTTTTTATTGTGTGGAGACACGATTTAGAACATTTCAAGCTATTTACTGATTAGTTATCTAATGCATGTGATTATTTGCAATTTAGTTCACATTTTGATATTAGTTCAATATGTTTTTTAGATATTATTATTTTTAAAAACTTGTGTAGTTGCAATCTAAAGATTAAAGTGTATATGCAAACAGTGCAAAGCAATACATATATACATTTTAATACTATGTACCCTATAAGACCAAAAAAAGCATGGTGAAACGTCAGTTTATAAGGATGTGCACATTGTCAGACAATGATGGGCAGCTTAAAGAAGAATGTGTTGCTCTAGCAAGATATTTGTTTGTAAAAATTATCTTGAAATTATCTTGATCATATAGTTTATAATGTTTTGATGAAGTATGGTAGAATAGAGAAAATGTGTCAAAGGAGTCTATTCATTTAAATGATGTGAGGAGAAGTTATAATAAAACTATGTTTAGAGTCAGTTTGATTGATGAACTTGATATTATGTACATTATTAAAAATGAACTGGAATATTTTCAAAGGTTTTCCAAAGATTTTGGCCAGGACTGGGAAAAGACCTGTTTTTTTTTTTTTTTTTTTGAAGAAAGAGATGGGGGACTGTTAAGGATGTTTTACAGACAGATGCAGATTGTAATGTTAAATAGAGAGAGGTGGTATTTTTTAGATGTTATTATTGTAACCAATGTAAATATATTATATGTGGTACACAAACTATGTGGTTGGGGAATAGCAATTTTCATTTCCCTGCAAAGTTTGATTGTAAGTTCTAAATATATGGTTTAGGCTGCAAGTTTGACAAAATGCAATGAATTTTATATCGGTATGAGAAACAGAACTTTAAAATGTTAGGATTAATGAACATCATTATTCTGTTGCGAAAACAAGATGCATCTAATGAACTCATTAGGTATTTATTAGAGTCATTAGGATGTGTAAGTTTTTCTTTTGTAACAATTGATTACATTATAGATTTTACAACTATTTTTGATGCAGATGATGAATTCTGGAAAGAATATAATTGGCAAGTGTACTTTAATACACATCGCGCACTTGTCTTGAATGCTAAATGAAATGTCATTGCATTTTTAGAGAAGAAAGTTAAAAAATTAATTTATGCATGTCACCTTGATAATGCAATGCATGTGATGAATATTTAAACTTTGCATGATATGGTTGAAAACAGTCTGAAGAAGATGATTTTCTGACAAAATCACTTATTGTTTTATTAAATGTATTTTTATTTTATTTTTTGTTTTTTTTATTGTCTTAGATTGTAGAAGACATTAGCATACATTAGCTGACATGATAGCAGCAGTTGAAAACTTCACATTATGGAGGAATATAAAGGATAATAAAATCAAACAGTCTTTACCATTAAAGAATCTCATGAGGCAGCAGTGACCTTGCCTTAGTCTGTGACTACTCCTAAGCCAGCTGTCTGACCAGGAAGTAGATGACCAGTCCAGAGGAGGTACAGAAAAAATGGTTGTGTAAACTACATGTGTAGTTTACATCAGCACACCTCACATGTAAGTTGTGAACTGTGTAGGTGCCTCTTAATCTAAATGGTGACATTATGCCACTACTGCAGTCTTATGAGAAGGAAGATAAACTGTACACATGAACTAAAGAATGTCTACTGAATATGAGACTGCAGTATGCTCCTTAGACTGAGGTATTGAGACTGTATATATATATATATATATATATATATATATATATATATATATATATATATATATGTGTGTGTGTGTGTGTGTGAAATGGCCGAGCACACTTTCGAGAAAGTGCTTTTCACAGAAAAAGCATTTTTGCGAAAGTGTGCTTAAATAATGATAAAAATGTGGGGAGATGGCTGTTGTTGAGATCATAGCACAGTGGGGATAAGGGAATACTCCCGTTTCCCCACTGTAGTGTGATATCAGAGTGAGAATATAAAAGTAAGGGTTGTGAGGGGTGCTTGCCTCTGCGTAAATGTGAGTACTGTGTTTTTGTTTTTTTTTATTTTGTTGTTTTTTAGTTTTTAACACACTTTAGCGAAAGTGCTTTTTCAATAGTACGAGATCCATATATATATATATATATATATATATATATATATATATATATATATACACACACACATGTGTGTGTGCAGGGGTGTAGCTAGGATTTTCAGATTTGTACTCACAGCTCTCAAACTGCTACCCCCCCTCCCCAGCCAAGCTACGGCCATTCTCATAATTCACGGTTCGCTCTTTTAGTGTCAATGAAGAGGCATCCGCTGTAATGCCTCTTCAGTAATATAATAGAGATTCACTCAAACTCAGTTCCTTGAATTGAAAATGAACCTGAAAGTCAGTTCTTTGAAAAATGCAGCATGGTAGTTGGGGTAGAGGATTCATGCTTTTGTTTTCTGTAACTAAGGTACAGGTTTTGAGCTTGAGTAAATTAATAAACACCTGCTACCCCTAACTAGGGTGTTTCATTCACACACACACCCCTACCTACCTCTTAGCACAAGAAATATGGACAAAGCCTAAAATAAACAGGGACATATATTAAATAATGCTCTCATGAACTTAGAAAGTTGCTAGAATAACAGGATTTGTGCTAGTATGAGAAAGTTGCTAGAATAACATAATTTGTGCTAGTATGAATTTTTCTAAAGGACATTAAGTCTGAAACTCAAATGTCTGTCATTATTTAGCAACTTCAGCCTTCAATGATTTTCTAGAAAATCACAAAATTTATGAGGAACAGACAAAATATATGGGGCAAAAATCTGGACATTCTGCAAAATTTGGACAGTTGAGAGGTATGCTACCTACCTCACACGCACACACACACACACACACACACACACACACACACACACACACACACACACACACACACAAATACCTCTCAACCTCTTAGAGCAACAAACCCATAAATAAAACTGAGGCAAAGGCCCAAAAATAAGGAATTTGTTTTTTAAATATTGCTTTTATAAACTTAGAAAGATAACAGAATAGTAGTAAGTCTTGCATTAGTACAAATTTTCTGAAAGGTATGAAATCTGAAACTCAAATGTCTGCCATTATTTTCTAACGTCAGTCTTTAATGATTTGCCACTAATTTGCCAGAAAACCACAATTGTATGAAAAATGGACCAAAAATGTGATGCAAAAATATAAAATTGCCAGACGATACAGCTGGGAACCTGTCAAAGAAGGGACACCGTTTTAATATGAGCACTGTTAACTTGAGCAGCTGACAAAATTCAAGAATCTACATGCATTTCTGAAATAAAAGTAATGTATAACTCTGATCATTACAGTTACTGATAATTGTAAACCCTCCACATTTTTTTCCAAAATTGTTATTTTGCAGGGGGATTATTAGGGGGAGAGCAACACTTTGAGCCAAAATTGGGGACAGCTGAGAGGTTTGAATATTCCTAATTCTATAAAATGATTTATTTGCACATACCTCTCAACCTCTTAATGCAGGAAATCTGGACAAGGCCAAATATATTGGGGAAACATGCAAACAGTACTAAAAATTGATCTTGTATAAACTTAAGACAGTAGATATAATAACAGGTCTTGCTTTAGCATGCATTTTTCTGAAGATTATGATGTCTGAAACTTAACGTTGGTCATTATTTAGTGACTTCATTCCTAAATGATTTGCCAGAAAAGTTTTATTTTGCATTTTACAGCACGGACACCAATAAATATCTGCTAAACAAAGCAATGCAGTCTCACAATGAAGCTAGACTTAGCATTAAAACTTCTCTGCCCTTGAAACTCATATTCATTGAAACAGCATTGAAACCCACATTCGAAGAAAATACATTTTGCCAATGGCAGATAAAGATTACCTTTGGGCTGTTTTCAAATCATAGGCCCCTTGCATGTGAAACATACATGTACTCTTTGATACATCTTCCTGATTGTATTAAATTATATTCCTTTTACAATACAGTATAGTTGTTAGAGGGCATTTTAAATTTATTGTTTTGAACTTTTTTCCAGTAAACAATGAAACAAAATGCATGCACCAATAATGACAAAACAGCCCAATTCAGAACATTTCCATCATAAAAGTCTACTCAAACTTCTACAGTCCACCAGTATCAGTAAATATTCACAATCTCTGAACTAGTAAAAGCCATCTACATAATTCCTCATTAAAGAAATCTGTAACTAATGAAGAGGCTGCTGCTAGCAAACAACTTTATATTTCATGGTTTCATCTACAAATAAAGTGCCTGTTGCCCTTGAGGAATAAATTGCCTATGTTGCATTAAAAAAAATGATGCGCTAGTAATATTGCAATATGGAATGGATGGCAAACTGATAACAGGTTCATAGTTACTATTACATATCTTCGCCAAAAAGGACTACAGCATCCACCCCCACCCCCCTTTACAACACAGTACAGTATCAGCAATGCATCTGTTTACTGTTGGAGAAGAACCCACAGCCTTCTGCATCAAAAGCAAGTATACTACATGTTGTGCTATTAACAGTATAAACAGGCACAGTATAACCAGCACTAAACTTTAGTTTCCCTGCAGCTCTCAGCTCCTTGCAAAATGTACTTGACACTCAGCTGTATCTCTGAACTTTGCAGCACAAGATATCTGGAAAAAGCCAACATTTATTGGGGGGGGGGCAAAAGCCCAAAAACCAGGGATACATTTTAAACATTGCTTGTATAATTTTGGAATGTTGCTAGAATAAAATGCTGTGTTATCACCATGCATGTCTTGAACCCAGAACCATATGCACTATAGTCAGTGCAACATACCACTATGCTAAATCAGAAGTTGAAAAACTAGGAAGACTGAAACTTAATGGCTATGATTTAGATAGCTCTCAACCTCTTAGCACAAAAAACTGGACAAATAAAGCCAATAATGGGGAATACAAAGTCAGTTCTCACTTCACACCTTAGCACAAAAAACCAGGACAAACAACAAAAACAATAATGGGAGAAATACAACTTCAGTTCTCACTTCTCACCACAGCTGGGGAATACAACTTCAGTTCTCACTTCTCACCACAGTTGGGGAATACAACTTCAGTTCTCACTTCTCACCATAGCTCACAACCGTTAGAAATAAAAATCTGAACAGCATTCAGAAATGGTGGTGGTTAGGGACTTTAGGCTCTTCTTACCCTAAAGCAAAGGTACAGGATTTGAGCCCGAACACCTATAGCCAGCAGGTGTATTTGTGGGGAGCATTTACACACACATGCTCACAGTCAGCTGGACATGATATGAGTTCAATTCTAACTGGCTGGTATGGTATGTAGCCATGCTCAATTCTGACAAGCTGGTATTATATGTAACCATGCTTAAAGGAGCCAATACTTTTTTTTTTTTAAAGAAAAATATGTAATTTTTTTTAATTAAAAAAGCTACCCCGTCTTCTAAAGAAGTTGTACTGAAATCAGTAAAGTGCGTATGCCTTCCGACGTCCCTGTGATTGTGTGTGTGCATCTTGATAGAATGGTATGGAGAAGTGCCTCACTGCAAAATTGCTTTAATGTTTTGTCATTCACCATATTTAACTGAAGTTTCACCTAATTTCTTGAGTTGTAAGATTTGCATTTTAAATCTCAGACCTTGGATAAGGCGCCAAGGTGCCTCATGGTTACTAGACTAAGTTGTTAGCACCATGAAAGGCATACCCACAAACATATCAGGTTCCTAGTATCAGAAGAATGATGCCAGGCATTTATGGAATCCTTTTATCATGTTAGACAATTCCACTGAAGACGAGGTGCAATTTTTTTTTTTTGCATTCAGATAGCAATAAAAACTCCAGCAGTTGAAACATGAAGGGATGGAACATGCTCAACTGCCTTGCTTTCTCTAGTGGTGATAGCCTAATCATGAATGACTTCACCAGATACCTAGGCAGTATACAATATACACCAATCTAGCATTTTGTCCCAGTATGCCAAATGTACAGAGGTGGATGCATTACATATGGGCATCTCTTGGCTAAGCAGAGAGAAAAAGCAATGGTGAGGCATCATAAATATCTTGCATATACACAAAGACAGAATTATGTCAATGCACATTTTTCTACTGTAGATGAGACCAGATACCTGCTCCATCTCTGGTTTATGACAGCATTCTGCATTCCCATATATGCTACAGGTAAGACAAGTAACAATAGCTACACCAAGTTCTTTATGGAGTACATTATTTGGCTCCTTACATCTCATTTCAAGTAACTAAACTCATCAGAGAGTCCATATCATACTCCTAAAATGCTGCAGATATTTTGATTATGTTTGTACTGCAATATAGATCTATAATGTCCAACTACACTAAATGACTAAGAATGTGTGGGATATATGCAAACACATACATAAGTACCAGTGCAAAGAAATGTTCAGAAATAGATACAGGATGGCATTGAGCAGAAGCTGCTGAAGATGAAATGGAGGCCATTTCTGCCTGTCTTTAACAGGCACAGGATGAGTCCCTGAACTAGGCTGATTATACACTGAAGGAAGAGGTACAGCAAGCTTCCCATTACAACCACGCTGGGTGCACCAGTGCAGGCCCTGTGTACACTGTACATCAGGTATTGCCAAATGAAAGTATCAGCATTAAAGTGTGAGGTGGAGAAGCAGCCATATGTCTACATGTAACTGGGTACATGTAGAATACAGCCATTACTGAAAATAAGCAGGTGAGCATGATGCTCATGGGTGGCCTTGCCCAGATACTCTGCACATGCTAGAAGATGCAAACATGATGTGTAAGTTGGGAAAATACTCATTCAGAATGAATTACTGCCTGGAACACAGCTATGTCAGGGTCCTCCATATGTTCATGTATCTAATATGCAAATGAAGTATGTTGTGACAGTCACTTCAGTGCACACATGTTGACATCTTGAAAAGTTTCATTTTATATATATATATGTGTGTGTGTGTGTGTGTGTGTGTGTGTGTGTGTGTGTGTGTGTGTGTGTGTGTGTGTGTGTGTGAATATGTGGCATGCATCCTGCATAACTCCTTTAGGCAGCAGCAAGGACAACAAAACATTCATTTATGAAACTCCACATCGATACCTATACATACCCATGCCATGCCTGAGGTTAGCCATGTGAAATCATTTCATGTCTAGGAAAGCATATGCAACAGATATCACGTGAATGTATTTATGAGCATGACCTGCAACATCATCGTGAAAACTGGCCACATCCTGCATGACACAGCCACTAATGATAAATGTTTGATCAAACTCACATAGCTTGTAGCATTTCCTGACAGTCCCCCTTTTATCAACATACATGCATGCTTGCTGGATGAATCTCATGGTATCTAGTTTGGACTCAGTCATCTGTCTTATCATTTACTTAGTAAACCTCATGCAGACACAGATTTACAGGCAGATTATGCAACCCAAGCAGCTTGAAGGATGCAGCAAAGGCACTAGTAACTGTCCCCTTTCCATAGGCCCTGGGTATTTCCTTGACATAGGAGGTATTGTAGTAAAATCCATCATTTTGAATGTCTCCATTGTAGGATGTAGACCTCACATCCATCTGTACATGAGCAGCTTCTACATCCATACTGGTGGCATTCACTCATGGAAGTCTAGCAAAATTGGTTCTTTCAGTTCATGCTGAGCAACTATATCCTGCATGTTAGGTGCTGTGCTCTGTAAGTTTGAAAACTCATCCAGCAGAAGGCAGGTGCTTTTAGATGAAACTTCAGAGTTACTCATAGTATAAGGTACAGTATTTACAGGGCAGTATAAGTGCATGGCCCCATCTGTGCACAATAATGTTGCCACCATATCTGACACCTCAAATTGCAACATAAAATGACCACACAATGTCAGAGAAAAAAACTTCTACAGAAGCTCAAATATGAGATATGTCCCAGTGAATACATGTTTTGTCATCTGTAATGCTTTGACCTGTAATTACATGTCATTTACAGAGTATTCTTATTCACGAGCTATCATCTTCCTCCGAATAGACACTACCACAATATACAGAAAACCATATAACCAGATAGCCATCAAAAAGATGGAAGGTTGTGACCCCACATTTTCCCACAGTAGGGGTTAGTGCTCATATGAAAATAAAAGAAAACATTTAAACTGAGATCATGGTGAACATATAGCAATATGGTCAACATGTGCTATGCATGTTCCATACCTCCTTGTGCTTCTGGCACAAGAGTATTATTACCACTTCCAGATATTATCCTGCTGTTACCATGGCTATTCCCAAACATTGTGGTTATTTTTGTGTGCTTTAGGTTTGCAAGTAGAGGGTTACCACTAGCAATCTGCCTTCCACAAGTTATTTTGGCTTCCCTGCATTGAGTGCTGCTTCTTTTATGAGTGAACTGTCTTTTGACAGAGCTGCACTGCTGTCCACAGCTAACAATTGCAATGATGCAATGGACTATATACTGGCAGTTTCACAATGAGATATGACCCTCCCAGACGTACCTAGCTGTATTTTTTAAAGGCATCCCACAGGACATTCTTTTCCTCAATAGTGACATTATTATGACATTTACAGCCACTAACAGTTGTCATCTATAAGCCTAGATGACAAAAAAAAATATGTGCTTGCTAGACACAACCTACAATCATGCATACAGTTTACAGGCTATATAGATATTTGAAAAAAATGTTAAAGAGCTATTGTAAAGTATCTTTGGGGTGGGTCAAAATACACAGCAAAATATAATTAGCTGCAGTATGTGGAATATCGAGTATGTGTACATATTTCACCAATTTGCAAGTTAATTGAGAGCGAATGTAACAATCCCAATCAGTCAAACTCCCTTCTATTGAACTATCAAACATACAGAGAAATGGCCTGCGCCTCCTACACCCCTGCATCTCTAAATTTTTGAACTTCAAGACTCCAGAACAGTATGGGAAAAAGGATAAACTTCCTTATGTTCACTGCCACACAATCTCAGCCTAAAGTGTACTTACATTTGAGAGTAGACTGCCCACATGCATTTCTCCACCCCAAGCATCCCTCTCCTAAGGACATGAAACAGAGACTGAAATCTATTTTCCCATTATCGATGGTGATAATTTCCACTAAATCCATATGTATTTGTAATCTGTGTCATAGACTGAGCATCAGTGAAATACAATACATGATCTCAATATCTTCCTATGCATGTATATAGTCATATAAGTGCGTGAATGTGCGTGTGTGTGTGTGTGTGTGTGTGTGTGTGTGTGTGTGTGTGTGTGTGTGTGTGTGTGTGTGTACTTATATCTTTAGAATAACTTGTTTAGATGTTAAAACCTGTCATGCAGGTAAGTGACTATACATGTTATCCTATGGTCACAATATGATTCTTGCTGTATGTTTCATTATTTGCGCCAGTTCTGATTTACCTGACGAGATCTGGTAAGGTTTTGTGCTGTTGTATCTATGTCTACAAGGTACTGTGAATTTAAATGCAGTAGTCTGTGAATGCATCTCATACCCCATTTTCAACTTCGACAATATCCCACTGCAGCTCTGAAACAGTTGGTTGGAAATATGGAGACCAGCAGGAGAAGGAAAACAGAATGGCTAATGTATGAGTGAGGTAAGTTGTTGTAGTCCATATTGTATAGTATTGCTCTAATACTAGAGCAAGGGTTGTTTATAACAGCACTGTCTTCTCATATGTCAGCCATTCTGCAGAGGTATCACCAGTGTGAAAAGGTGCATTATATTTGATAGTATGTTTGATGCTCTTACATTTAATGGTATGCTGTAGCAGCAAGCCAAAAAAATGGATGGGGGTCAAAAGCTCACAATCTGAGGCAATTTTAAGCATTGCTCTTATAAACATCAAATTTAATAGAAAAATAGGTTTTGTGTTAGCATGTATTTTTCTGAAGGATAGGAAGTCTGAAACTCAGATATCTGTCATTATTTAATGCCTTCAGTCCATAATGATTTGCCAGAAAACCACAAATTTTACCAGAAACATACTAAGGTACAAGGCAAAAACATGGGCATTCTTCAAGAAACTGGCCAGTTGAGAAGTTTGGAGAATTTAGGCTTGTTTGGATCTAATGGAGATGCCTTTGCTGGCAGATGAGCCAGATCAAAGCATTTCTGAACTACTGCGGAGACAACATGATCAAATAATAAGGAATTATCAACAACAGTGCCTCAATCCTTTACTACAACATTTGACTGGGGAGGTGCTTCACCTGCATGGTAAGAAAAACTGTTTTTGTACCAAAATTAACCATGCTCATCTTTTGCAGTTAATTTGAGACCATTATCCTTATACCAATTGTTAACATTGTCTAATCTATGTTGTAACAATTCTAAATCTGTTGAAGATCGAATAGTAACACCCAATTTACAGTTATCTACAAACTTAATTAACCATACCCCAAGAATGCTGGCATGAAGGTCTGAGAAATAAATGTCATATAGATGTCCCAACAATAAACCCTGTGCTACATCACCGGTAACCTTTCACTTTTATAAGTGAGAACTGCAATGCTAACCACATGGATTCTGTCAAAAAAAAAGTTAACTATCCACCTTACAATATAAGGATTTATACAAGTCTATCAATAAGGCCTTCAGGGGATCACTGTTAAAGGCCTTTGCCAAGTCTAGATATGCTGTATGCTCTGCATAACCACTAGTCACTACTTTGGTTACTTTTCCAAAGAAATTGATGAGGGTAAAGAGGCAGGACCTTCTTTGACAAAGCCAAATTGATGAAGGGTCTAGGGTTAAGAGATTTTTAATGTCTGTATTAATGTGGTCTGAGATAATGCACTCCACAGCTTTACATAAGAGGCTATTAAGACTAATAGGTCTACAGTTACCAGGGTCTGTGGTTGGGCCACCTTCTGTAATGGCATTGCAATGGCTGTTTTCCAGGATTCAACAATGTATCCAGTGGTGAGGCTTAAATTAAATGGGTTAAGTAGGAGTGTAGAAAGGTGATAATCAGACAAGCTGGTATCTTTATCAATGACCATGAATTAAATATTATTAGTTTTTAAGAGGGCTGACAGAATTTGTTCTATTGTAATTAAGGTGGGTGGCTGGGAGTGTAGAACCTGTGGGCTAGCTATAACTGTGGGTGGAATAAAATTTGCACTACTTTTCTTATCTGGGATATTAGCTATTCCCTTTGTGTCATAGAGTGTAGTGTTATTGTGGACTAGCACCAAGCATTATTATGTGTTATTTAATAATCTCCTGACATACTTAAAGCAAGGTTTGTAGTTATTTTTGGTTTTAGTGGTTATTTTAAATTCATACTCAGCCTTGAGCTTCCTAATGGTTTTCCTAAGCTCTTTATTAGTTTGCTTAAGTGTGCTCTTAGGGCAGGTAGAATGAGATCTGTTATGAGCATTAAGCAGTTTTATTCTCTCGTTATATTACTTATTCATATGGGTATTCAACCATATAGGTTTGTTTTTAAATTTCTCATTATATTTGGTGCTGCATGGATTGCCTTATCAAAGCAAGTATTTACATGGGGGTAGAAGTCAGATGCATAGCTAGCAGCCTGAACAACTGAGATCCTTCAGAGGAGGATTACAGCTTGGTGCTTGACTTGTCAAACTGCATTGTGTCAACATTTCATCCAAACCATAATTCTTGAGCATGATAAATCAGTAGTATTTTTCTGTGTTTTGAACATTTCCAGGATCTGTAAGTTAACATTATGGCATTCAGTATTGTCACTGTTTTTTTTATTTAATAAGGAAAATATTCTTTCATTTTAACAGTGGATTTTGAATCAGATGGAACTAGGTGTCATGTATCCTACACTTTACTAACATGGTATTTTGGTGACTTTTTTCATATGTCCTACATGCCCTTCTACTGAGCTACTGTGTCCCTTATGCATTGGTAATAAAAGCAGCAATGATTGTAATAGGAAATCAGGTTCCAGCAGTACTTTAATAATAAATTAACTTAAGATGGGATTTTCAATGTATGTGACTTACATAAGAACTGATGTTGGACCGCATATGAATTAAACCAGAACTGATGTTTGCAAGCATGTTTACATTGCTGCTAACAGTGAATTTATTTTAAGAAAGACAATGCACAGTTCCCAGGTAATATGCTGCTATGAGAAGCCGTTCTCTGAAATGCAAGTTCAAAAGAAACTTGCCTTTGAGAGGAGGCAGTCACTACACTGCATTTTGTGCAAAAAAGCAACAAGTATCTCTAAATAATTTTTAAGCTTTTGGTATGGATGTGTTACAAACTATACATTCAATGGGAAAAATATCTATTTGAATGTTTACATCTACCACATAAAGATGATTCCCCCAGGCATGTTTAGATAAAAGGGACTGTTACTGAACTATAATATGTCTTCAGAAATAGAGATGTAATTGTAACAAAACCTACCATACAATAACTTGCTCACCTGAGCACAGAAGAAGTTATCAGGGACCTGGGGACCCAGGTTGATAGTAGTCTGTCATTCGACACCCATGTAGCTAAAGTAGTTAGGAAGACCTTCTACATTGCCCACCTTATCATGAAGGGATTCTCATCTAGATCAAGGGAGGTCATAGTCTCCCTTTACTCATCACTCATCAGACCAGTGATTGAGTACAATGCCCCATTCGGAATGTATCTGACCCGACACTTGCAGCAGCTGGAGAGGCCACAAAAGTTCCTCACCAAAAGGATAAAGGGTCTCAAAAATCTGTCCTATGCTGCCCGACTGAAAGAACTCCAGCTCTATTCAGTCGCCACCGCTTGCTCAGAGGTGACCTTTGCCTAACATACAAGGCCATGTCAAACCCAGATTTGATGAATATGCTTCACCTCAAAAAATCTAGATCCATCAGAGCCACAAGGGCGGGAGACTTAAACCTTGACACGGCTATTAATAGGACGTGCTGGAGGGATAGATTCATCACCCAAAGACTCCCTATGCTGTGGAACAAAATCCCGGTACATGTGAGGCAGAGCACCTCACTGGCCTTGTTCAAGAGAAATCTTGACCAATGGATGGGAGATCGCAGATATACCCCAGGGATTACCTCAGTGTCACTGCTCGACAGAGGCACAGCAAAATAATGGGTATAGTTCCCCATACTAAAGGGGTGGCGTAAGCCACAAAACGATGGGCTAGGCTTGTAAATGCCCTCGGGCAGATAGCCTAGTATGAACCTATGAACCTATGAACCTATGAAAAGGATGAGAAAAGCAACAGATTCATTTCTGAGCAAAAGTCAAGTCAGGGAGGGTTGTCCTGCCCAGCCACTGAATTGAGAGATTCCAACTGGTGTTAACATTTGTCTGTTGTTCCATCCAAATAGTTCTTGCATTACTCTTAGCAAGGTAGCTTCCCTAAACCACCTCAGCTGTCGCCCACAGATTGGTGTACAGGGTGAACACATATTTATCTGATTACTGTAATTTAGTTGATAGCAAGCAATAACTGTAAAAGGGAATCAGGTTCAAGTAGTAAATAATATTAAATTAACTTAAAGCTGAGATTTTCAACGTATATGCATTACCTATGAATGACATTAAATGTTATGTGGATTCATTTAGAACTGATGCTTGCAAGCATGTAGACATTGTTGCTATCAATTAACTGATTTTAAGAAGGTATCAATTGAATTAGCTGATATGCAACTGACATATATTTAGCCTCAGGTGAAAAGCTGACTGGGATTGTTATTCACAGTGAATCTGTGTGCAGGCACGACTTATATATATATATATATATATATATATATATATATATATATATATATATATATATATATATATATATATATATATATGGGTGAAGTTGTTGCCATATTGTAAACTGCAGTTACCATTTTGTATAACATTTCAGGATAGCTATCTGCTGGCAGTATATATTCTCAATATAAGAGATGAAAGATAAGAACAGATTTTGACAAAGCAGATTGCAACAAAGATGCACCTAGCTTAAGAAAGGTGATCTAAATTGGTGATGATTTCCTTATTGCCCTTTAGATTATTTTTTTTTTGTAATCCTTTACTAGTTAGGACTAAATTCTCTACTCAGCCTCATACATAGCAGTGCTTTTGGCAAACTATGTGGCAGCCTGTTGCAGAAATGTATAACTAAATGTAAATGGCCTGTTTGGCACCACTATTATCCCTAGTCAAGATTCAAATGCTGCTTGTATATAAATAGCATAGCAGCTTTGGAGCACTAACGGTTTACTATAAAGCACTGTAGCAGAATATTGTAGTCATATAACTCAGTTTTTAAGGAAATCAAAGTAAGCATGGGAGGGTTCTAATAATAATAATAATAATAATAATAATAACAATTTGCTGAGTAAATGTTTTCTCTAAAATATTGTGATCAATTGTTATCTCTAAACTATCCGACAAACCAAATTGATATGTCTCCGCTCCTTTTAATAGGCAGTGCATGTTTTCCAAGTAACTTGCTGCTCTGTGAAGCATTTCTTCTAATTGCAAAGTCAAAAGAAACTTGCAAATGAGAGAAGAAAGTCACTATACTGTCTTTTGTGCAAATATGCAACAAGGGTCTCTAAGTAATTTTTTTAACTTTTGGTAAGGTTGTGTTACAGACTATTCATTCAATGGGAAAATATTTATCTGCATCTACCCAGTGCAGTTAATGCCTCTAGGGCAAGTTTAGATAATAGGGGCTATTAATGAGCTATAATGTTTCTTGGGAAATATAAATAAATGTTATTGTAACAAAACCTACCATACAATTATCTGGTTACCCTGTGCATGATGGGATAGCAACAGATTAATTTTTGAGCAAAAGCTACACATCTATGTTCAGCTGCTCTCTGCATGGCTTTCCTTCGTTGTCCACTTTACCACTCAATCCCCCCCAGAACAATAGCTACATACTAGTCACATCTTCCTGTTTCTAGTCCAGTACTTTCTGATCTTCAAAGTCACATCTAGTTTTCAGTTTCACTTTACACCACTACAATTCTTAACTTAATCTACATTTGCCACACTATTTACCACATTAGACATACATTACCATACTTATTCTGTAGATAATACACAATATAATGCAGTATAGCTCTTCCAACTATTTTTTAAATCCAACACAACAGTAATGATATATATATCACTACCACTTCTAACCCCAAGCTAGAAACAATGTTAACCAAAATACATTCCCTTTGCCTTCTCAGAGGTACTCATGTCGTATATCCTCCTAATAATTACTGATAATATCCTTTGCACTGACTCCAGAGGCAGATACCAACTTGTTAACTCGCTCTTGAACCTCTAAGTACACTATAAGCCCTACACCACTTTACATCACATACTCACCATCAGTTACCTATACTAGATGGAAAAAGTACATCATGCAAAACTCTCTCTTACAAAACAACGTTATTTCTAAATTGCTAATAAAAGTAAAGCTTCTTAAATGTTAACTTTTTGTATTAAATTACTATGTACCAGAGACATACAATCATACCCCAGTCCAACAATAAGTGCTTCTGCTGGACGATTCATAATAATGTAAAATAGGTACACCTTTCTAACATACCAAATGCAAACATCCAACGAGGCACTCCAGATCCAACTTTAAATTCAAATACCAATAGTAGACAACTAATTACCTGTCTCAGTACTTGAATATTAACAAACAAGGGACAAGGCTAGAAGCTTGGTTTAACTCAGAAAATACCCACATAATAGATTTAACTGACACATGATTGAAAGATGACTAATGCCTATCACAATACATAAATGGAAAGTATAATCTAGACAAAAGAATAAGCAAAAAACAAGAGAGAGGAGTTGTGCTATTAATAAACAACAAATCTGTCAGCTACAGCTAAATCAGTGCACTATGTTTAGCAAGAAGAACACCAAAAATGTAAGTGGATACTAACGCCGATTGCCTTAGGTGGTCTAACTAATCTACATACTTGTACAGCCTATATCCCACTTCTGTCCTCAGTAAGAAAATTAGAAGGACCAATACAAGAATTCTGCAACAATCACATTCCCTGCAATATACTACTACTGCTAGGAGACTTTAATATCAACACCTTAGCCTCCATTAGTAAACCTCTAAATAAAATGATATACTACAGACCTTGTCAGGCAACCTACATGACCAAACCAGTTAACTGGCAATGACTCCACACTAGACCTTATAATAACCAACATCAAAATGCAAGCAATATATTACTGTGACAAATACCTTAAGTGACCACTTCCTAATACGTTCCTCCTGGTTTTTCAAAGCCTTAAAAAGCCATGTATTATAACATATAGACATCTCTCTGAGATTGGTCAAATCTCTGCTTATGCACATAACCCAAATAAAGCATTAACACAAATTTACATTTTCTACAGCTAACCCTATACAGGAAGCAGTATTCCCAACTATTAAGATGAGAATAAGAGGAAAATGTCTTTGGATGACATCTGAAATTAAAGAATTACTTAAATTCAGGAACACAGACAGGACCAAGTGGAAACAATTTACTAATGTAGAAAACAAAGAAAAATATTATAATTTTAATGAAAAAACAAAAAAAAAACAAAAACAAACAGAAACAAAGGATTACTACTAACCACACAAAATCAAATTCGATTAGAAACAAATAATCCTTACTTCTTACTTCTAGAAAGAACTCTCACAGGTGATATTATCATCAGCAGTCAATCAAGGATTACTTCTACAAACCCCTAGAGATTCACCAATGAATATACAAATTTCCTAACAGAGACTATTCAAAAGCTCACCTTAGAGTACAAGCAAATACAAACACCCACACAATTTATTAATAATATCCAGGATTCCCAGACCTAGTCTTCACAGCTGTACACCTTAGCTGACTATAACCTGGCCCTTCACTTCACTTTAAACATATCACCCATAACATTATTAAAAAAGCCCTAATTAAATTGGATAATGAAATGGCTTTAAAATATGTAAACTTCATCCCTCATTTCTACGAGTGTCAGCTCACCTCATAGCTAAACCTGTTATACAGATTCCTAATCTTTCACTCACATCTACATTTCCCTCAGCCTCCAAACATGCACACATCCTTCCCCACCCCCAAAATATTCTGTGCTAGAGAATGTAGCAATTACAGGCCCATACCCAACCTTTGTCACATAACCAACATTTTTGAAAAACTAATAGACAAGTAATTTTGGGAACGCATAAATAGTTATGGGCTATGCTGTGACTGGTCTCATTTATTTGGAAACTCATTTAGTATTATGACAGCCTTGTCCATAGCAACAAACTCAATTTTGATCAACACAAATAGTCCAAATGAACAGGCAGACTTCATTAGTATGGCTTTTGAAACAGTAAATCATGAACTACTACTCAAACTAGTAGATTTAACTCTGGACAATCTTATCTTGCTTCAACAGCTATGTCCAAAATTGAACTTTCCATGTCTATACAAATAATACTTATCTTATAATACATATATCAATATTGGAGTACAGAACAGAGAGAGACACTGTGGCAATTGAAATTGGGGACTGATACTTTACCAGGACTCAATGATTTCATTAATATCAAATGTTTCTTAAAAGATCAGAGATTAAACGTATGGAAATAGTTATGTTTTAACTATTTATAAGTACATTGAGAATTTTATACTTGTTTGGGTTAACTTTCTATTTAAAAAATGTTTTTGATATTTTTAATTGGTTAATGGTTTTCTTATTTGTTTCTTTAATTGATGTTACTTTGTTGATTAAGGTTTTAATATATAAAAGTATAGTATATTTTTTTGTATATATTGCTGCCGCCAGTGACTTAAATGAAGAAACCTTTATTTAAACCTACAGCTTGGCAACTATTCTACAGTTTCATTGTTGCTAATGACTAGATACACAAGTTTTACCAGTTAAGGCTTTTTATAGCTATACACAGTTTATTCCTTTTATTTTACAACATATTACTTTTATTTTACAACATACTGCAGCCGCAAGTGATTTCATAGATACACAAGTGTCTTGCCCTCAATAACTTTTAAATGTGGATTATCTTTATACAATAGATAGCTCCACCACTTATAACTGTTTAAACAGCATACAAATAGGTGTAATACCACTGTCGCAAGCTCTCTGAGCAACCTTTTTTTCCTGGGTTATGTAACTAAAACTACATGTATGATAGCAATGGATGTTGCAAGGCAATTTGTAGTAGCTATACAACAGTGAATTTCCTATAATACTGCTGTCGCTAAGTGATTTCATAAGCACACTATCATCATATTCATAGTTTTTGCTTACAGTTAAGCTGCTTTTCAATTAAGTTATGGTGTTTAGTATATTCACACATGGTACTACCTTAGCAAAGTGGATAAACGCACTGCAATTAGATTACTCATCTCCACCAGTGTTAGAAGCATATTGTTGGAATTAACAAACTAGATCTTACATGTTTGTAGAAAATATTTGTGACCTTAATTATTATTTTTATCACTGATAATTGTTACATATGTCACTCCGGTGTCCTATTTCTGTTTGTGTTATAGTTTGTACCTCTCTCAGTCCTACAAAAATGTTGCCCACAGTAGAAAAACAGCTGTTAATTCCTGAACAGAACACTCTCCCCTGCCAATCTTTTTCTGTGTATGGGTACTGCAAACCACAGTCTTTGGAAACACCTGACCCTCTGTACCACTTGAAAAGAATTGTATGTGTCTTTCCTTGTTAAATATAAACTTTTTTTCTGCACCAGTCCTCTTGTAAAGTATTGTAAGCTTTTTTATATTGGAGCACACCACTACAAGGGACCTCACCTATGCTTTCTGTCTTCCATTCCACTGTCATTTTCTTTCTCTTCTCTTTTATATTTGCCCCATCTAAGGTGCTGACCTCCACATTTATTCTGAGGCATTTGCTGCTGTTAGGCATAGTTTTTTAGAAGACCGTGCACAAATACACCTAACACATCTATCTGCCTTCACCCCTCTGTGCCTCCATGTTTCCTGCCATACAGTAGTATCCCTCACCTCTTAGCAGTCATTGTCTGTTCCATTACACTTTTAATATTTGTTAAAACTCCTGAAAGGAGACTTCCTCTTTCTTTGGTACAAACCTTTTTGTAGTTACTTGTTTAGCCTCCAAGCACTTTTACTCTCAGATAAGTTGTGCTTGGTGATAGTTTTATCTTTTCTTTCCTCATCTTGACAGGCTGGTGCAACCCGCTCCATTGGCTCTCCGCTTCACTCCAGGCTCACTTCTCTCCTCTACCCTACCCCCATTCCCACCCACCCCACGTCACTTACATTTATAGTTAGAAGGCCACTCCCCTAACACAACTCACCCCAATTAACCAATCAAACCTCACCAATCATAGCCCACACTTGAATACTCCACCACACCCCTATTCACCAGCTGCCTAGTATAGCCACAGATATCATGCCTTTGCCAAGCAAACAACACCTACAAATCAACATAATGTCCTACTTATATCACACCCAGCTACTAAAAGTATTATGTTCCTCATTAGTTATCTTCTCTCTCCTCCTGCTGTCAGTTCTTTCCTCCTACCACACTCAACTTAAAATCACATCCCCACCACCATGGCAAAATGAATCCACAACCAGTCCTAGAAATTAAGGATATTACCCTATATCACCCTGCTACCTTACCTCCACCCAATCTTTTTCCTCTCTATATAATACTCTTAAATATAAAACTAGCCCTCCACCCTCCCAGAAACAAAGATATTACACAAACTAAACAAATTATATCGATACCTATGCCAAAAACTAATTTGCTGTGGGGACATCCACCCTAATCCGGGACCCAAAAGTTCTAACCATAGTACCTTTGAACAACTAAATCCTCTATATCTACAACCACCCTCATCTCTTCTCCTTTTAAACATTAATGTTAGACGTATTCTTAATAAAACCCAGGACCTTCATGCCCTACTAGCTCTATACAAGCCGAAAGTCATTGTGCTAACAGAAACATGACTCAAACCTGATCACCATGACAATGAAATTACTGCCCCTGGGTACAATAGTATACATAGGGACAGACCAGGTAAAAAAGGAGGTGGTGTTGCAATTCCATTCCAAACCCACCTCACCATTGAACAATATGAGTGCAATTCCCAAGAAGTAAAAGACATAGAACTAATTCTAGCCAAATTAAAAGGTAACTCCAACAAACAAATAATCATTGCAGGTGGATATATCCCACCAGGTAATAATGCTATCATACTGGAAAGCCTATTAAACTGGATGTCATCCTCCCTTCCTCATGAAACTATACTATTAGGAGACTTTAACATTGACTGGTCTGACTGTTCCAGCCAAAATCCCACCACCCATATTAACCTCCATGGGTATAACCAAATCATAACTGCCCCCACAAGAATTGACAAAACCTCCAACCGTCAGTCCATCTTAGATTGGATTCTGCTATCAGACCCCACATTGGCTCAACAATCAGGTTGTCTTCCTGTCAGTCTGAGTGACCATCAAGTGACTTACTTAATTAGGAATTGATCACACCACAATAAACAACTCATCCTCAGAGTAGTACATAATAAAAAAAACTTCAGAGCAAATGAACTAATCAACTCACTAAAATGCTGCAATTGGACTCCCTTAAAACAACTATCTCTAGAAGAAGCAATGCAGTACTTCAACTCAACCTTCCTTGAAATCCTAAAATGCCATGCATCCCCCAGAACCATTAGAATCAAAGCTAACTATGCCCCATGGCTAACAAAAGATACTAAAACCATAATGAAAGAAAGGGACAAAGCCTGGGCACAATTCCTCAAACAAAAAAACACCACCTCATCCTATATGCCTCCCCTATCTTAACTAACCTTTGCCACACTGAACAAAGCAAATTGGAATCCTGCTACAACAAGCTTGCCAAGTTTGCTGCCAATGCTTTTCATAGATCCCATCACTGTCTAGCCCTCAAGCAACTTAACTGTCTTGAGTTACCCCAACTACTCCTACTTAACCAACTCTCAATAGCTCACAAGCTCTACTATTTCTCAACAAAACCCCTGCATTTCAGAATTTAACTCACCCCTACACCACCACTAGAACCTCAAGATCTAGTTCTCAGAACCACATAAATGTCATTAAACATAAAAATGATGCTGGTAGATCTATCTTTGCTTGCTCCTTTGCCAGAACCTGAAACTCTCTTCCAAGCCATTAACCTTCCACCACCTCCACTTCACAATTTAAAAAACTTCTCAAAACTCACTACTTAAATAACTGGCATTGCTCATGTTACTCCCCAGGCTAGGCCATACCACTGCACTGTTACTAGAATGCTGCTAAGGATCATAAAGCTGCTCCTCAAGTCCCACTTGTAAAAATATTTACATGGGTATTAGCTTACTATCAGAAATTTAGTCATTGTTAATCTCTGCTATCTATACACAAATATTTTCATAACATGCAATACTCTGTTTTCCTCTTAGGTACTATTTCTGTCTCCATGGAACTGTAGTAGTGTTGGGAGCTTTTATCCCTAGATAAACCAAAAAAAAGAGCACTAGCATTTTGAGTCCTCAGAAATCCGTTTATTACAGATGAACATTAAGCGCGTTCGTCAATGCCAGTTGACTTCATCAGAATAAAAAAACAGTCATGAATACTGTGTTTAAATAGTACAACCTTAACAGTGATTGGTTCATTATTTCCCCAATAGTTTAACTAGAACATATTGGATTCATTCATAAATATTAAACACATACTAGTTAAAAAATTATTAAAAAATCACATTAATACTCATACATTGTTGTTCAACAACTGTCACAAAAAAGTAAATTCAATTTTACACATACACGTAAAAAACAACCCCAGAAATAGTTTTTATATGTAGGAAAATGTGGTGAGACATTTAAACCTGTCCTGCTTTTTCTCTCAATATTGGCAGGATGGTTAAATAGTCATTTAACCCCGTAGGGAAGTTAGCAGCTAATCTTAATTGCCATAATAATTCTTTTTTGTTTAAAACATTTTGCCAGTCTACCCCCCTGGCTTCTATGTGCACAAGATCAAGAATGGCAAATTTAAATCCACAGAAACCAGCACATTGTATACTGTGCTTATACAAAGCATTGATTTCCTTTTTGTTCTTTATGTCATATAAATGCTCATATATTCTGGTTTTAAATAGCCTTTCTGTTTTTCCAATGTAGAAAGATGAGCAGGTATTACATCTAGCAATGTATACCAACTTGCTTGAATAACAAGAATAACATCCTTGAAACAGGATGTAATTCAGGAATTTGTATATTTGAAGGAAATGCTCCTTGAAAGAGGCTACCCTGGTGAGCTTATTGACACTATTCTTAAAGGAATACTGGATGAGTGGGGTAAAACTTATATTCCATTGTTGGGAAGGGGATTAAACAAAACAATGAATATTGGGACAACTATAGAAAATTATAACAAAATTGATTTTTAACAGGCATGTATTGTCCAGTATAGTCCTCTGTATCACCAAGTCAAAGAAATACTTTATAAAAAATAGAGTATTTTTAAAACAAGTAATGAAGTTTTTCAGGTATTAAGTGAAAACCCTATAATTTCAACTAAAATCAGACCTAACTTAAAGTCAGTTCTGGAAAGTAGAACAAAAAACAAGGTGAACATGGGAATTTAAATGATAGTAGACCATGTGGCAGATGCCCCTATTGCTCATACATTTTTCAGGGCAATTCTATTTCCATTGACAACCAAAACAAGAATATAATGTACTTGAGAAGGGGGAAATGTTATTCAAGCAAGTTGGTGAACAACAATGTATGAGTATTAATGTGATGTTTTAATAATTTTTTAACTAGTATGTGTTTAATATTTATGAATGAATCTAATATGTTCTAGTTAAACTATTGGGGAAATAATGAACCAATCACTGTTAAGGTTGTACTATTTAAACACAGTATTCATGACTGTTTTTTTATTCTAGTGAAGTCAACTGGCATTGACGAACGCGCTTAATGTTTATCTGTAATAAACAAGCTTCTGAGGACTCACAATGTTGGTGCTCTTTTTTTGGTTTATCTGTTCGTGTTTGAGCACTATTGCATCAGCTTTTTGGTTAGCTTTTATCCCTAGACCTACCTATGCTCAACTGTAATGCATCGTTAATGTATTTTTAACATGTATTGTATAATGTTACCTTACATGAGACTGTTCATCTCCTTTAACTGTATTAATGTCTGGAGCTTTTCTCCCTGGGCCTCCGCTGAAAATGGACCTGTGTCCAGTCGGACTTTCCCGGTAAACAAATGTAAAATAAAATAAAAATAAATAAAATAAAAGGATGGTTGATTATTATTTTTGGTTGTTTCTGCTGAAGTCTCTGAGAACGAAACTGAATAAAAATATTTTTATGCTGGTTCATTGACTGTTCCTTATTTGAGCTATACCTGAACCTGCCTTGGAGGATTTTGTGTTTTTTGAGTGTTTATTCCACCTTTTTGTTGTTGATGTGCCATAGGCTATAGTCAGACCCTTGATCACATACTGTGTGCTTTGAATACCTGTGCTTGTTACAATATTCCCACTAACAGGAATAACTGTTTATAGATTAGTTTGACTGGTATCAGAAAATCCCAAATATCTTGGATTAAAAAATCTAAAATCTTAGATAAATCAGTAAACCTTTCTGACAAATGCAGTGTATCAAATCACATGGAGCTTTAGCTAAAAAGTGCACACAAAGGAAGACAGCAGTTATTTGAACAGAACAAGTATGACACTGACAGATAATTGCTTCTCATCAACTCCAGGGATGACAGCGTTGGAGACACAATGGCAGAAGATCCACAGAGGAACGCTAGCCACATGAC
>NC_056725.1:437570188-437620188 GCF_019279795.1 Protopterus annectens
AGTTATAAAACATAATGCTGCTTTCTGTAACATAAAATTTGTCACCAGACATAGATATAGAATGTCCAGAAACTGATAACAAGGAAACAGAAGGGATTTATATGGAAATATCTCAAAAATAATACAAAAATTGCCTCTTTGCATCTTACAGAGTCTTTAGAGTTGATATGTGGTTGGCCTATAAAACCATGTCTTATCAGATTAAATTTGGAAGTTTCTGTTTGAGAGGTGAAACGAGCTAGTAAAAATACAGAAATCTACTGCTTAAATGTGCAAAATGACAGAAAAAGGGGCATCTTAGTTGTTCAATGACAACCAAAAGAGGACTAAATTAGCGATTTATATCAATTCGAGCACCTCACAAACAGTGCTCTAGAAACAACATCAGTAAATATATCAACAGTAGAACATTACAGCATGGGATAATGGCAGTAAATATTCTCAAAGATCATTGAATTCTAAGCTTACCAATAAAATCAATTACTCTAAAAACAATTGCATTATTCTCCTGTTGCTGCTTCCAATCTGTAGGCGTTATTTCAAGGTCAATTAGAATGGATCTGATAATTCAAACGTTGATCTACCTACAGCAAGCGATGAACTAAGTTATGAAAAGATCCTGGAAGGACTGATCATACACAGAAAAAAAAGGGAAGTTCTGTGGCCATATAATGTTAACCCTGATAATAGGGTACTGAGGACTGCAATGCACTATTTAGAACAAAATATGATGGAAAAACAAGCTATAAGCAACTGTTGGAAGGAGTCAGGTTCAAAACTTAAAAGTAACTCAGCATCACAGAATAAACACCCATCTGCTGCATTTTGCTACTACTAGATGTGTTTGTTAGCCATCCGAAGCAGGATTTCAGTGGTGATGGTAAGGAATGAAGTAAAGAGTTAGACTAGCTATGTTGTGGCCAACCTGCACCCCTTGACTACCATAAGAACTGTCAGTTTTCTTCCTGTGGCTGTTTGTATGGTATTTTAGCTATGTGCATTCAAGATATATCTGTATTACTTGAAATATACTGTAAAACCTGTATTTCTGAAACAGCCATACTGTACATTAGAAGCTTATTGTTAGTAACTCATTATTGCTTTCTGCCTACTGCAGCCTAAGATGTAATAAGAGCCTTTCTCAGGGACTCAGCGAAGGACTTAAAAAGCAATATCAGTGACTAAAATATATGTTACAGTAATATTATAGGGCAAATGCCAGCAATAAAATGCGTAATTCAGCACTGTTACAAAATGAAGAAAAGCAGAAGCAGTAATTGGTAGATGTACTATCACAAGTTTGTCCTTGGAGAAAAAGTTTAAGATTCACGGCTTATCACTTATGTAACTAAATCAAATAAGATGTGACAAATTCTGGTAAAGCAAATACATTTGTAGTCACTGTAACCTTGGCTTAATAACATTTATAGCAACCTCCCCACATAAACATATGTGTAATATACATGCACAAGTACACATGCACATGCATACATACATGCATACATACATACATACATACATACATACAAAACACACACACACATAAACACACAGAGAGACACACACTGAGCTTACTTCAGTTGCAAACACAAGGTGCAGGGTTTGATTCTCACATAGGGTAATTGCCTAGGCTTAAAATGGCCCATAAGGGCAGTTAGCCTAGTACTATTCTATGAATCTATAAACTAAAAACATTAACGTGATTAAGATGAACAAATATATATTGTATAAATACCTTATTTGTCCCTTTCTGTCTCCTCATCTGTAGTTTGCTGTTTTGTTAGTGAACCACAGTATAGTATTATGTGCTGGTAATACCTCAAAATGTTCACAAACCTGCGCGAGTCTGACCGTCAAAACCTAGAATCCTGCTATAACAAAATTGCTAAATTTGTCACTAACCACCCCTACAAAGCCCACCACTGCAGTGCACTTCATCAACTTAACTGGCTAGAGCTTCCCAACCTGTTGATATCAAACCAGCATACACTCACCCACAAAATCATACACAGCCCCAAAAGCTGCCCAGCAATTTCAACCCTCGTCCAACAACAGGCTCACTCTAGACCCCTCGGATCTTCAGATAGGCCTCCCTTAATATTACTAAATCACTTAACTACCATGGTGACTCCCTCTTTTCTAACAAAATAGCTAAGTCTTGGAATGCTGTGCACCCTGGTTTACAAAACACCTCCACCTTCTCTTCATTTAAAACAAAACTAAAAGATTATCTTACTAGCAATTGGCTCTGCTCCTGTAGTTCCCCTGGATAATTTTTCTTTTCCCACACTTTTTCTCTCCCTTCCCCCTTCTCAGTCCAAATGCTTGTTTCTTTTCTTTTCATCTCAAAGTAACGCTTATTTTATCTTTCTTGTTTTGTGAACGTACTTCAGTATGTTACATACTCTGTACCATTCATATATTTGATATGATTTGTTCTAGCATTATTTTGTTTTTTGTATTTTTTTCCTCTATGCATGATGCTGCATTTTTATCTGAAAATGTTAAATATTTTTTGAAAATGTTTTTTTTTTTTTTGTCGATGTGGAACTTTTCTCCTCGGGTCTCAATGATACCAAAGGAAGTCCTGCATCATTCTTTTGCTGATCGTATGAAGATGGAGTTTGCAGAAGCTGCCTTAGTTATACATAATACACTTGCCAGTTTTCTTTAGTTTTTGGAAGGAAGGGTAACGTTTCATTTTGGTAGAGGTGGGAGAGGGAGGTTGAAGGAGATAGGAGTGTAGGGAAGTGGTTAGGTTGGGAGGAGGAAGGGGATTATATAAGGCTGAGCAAGGAAGAGTCTGATTTCTTTGGTGTGAGTGTTGGAATACGCCATTCCTGCTTATGTCCAAGCAAACAGTATTTTACTTAGTTTGTGGAAGTAAATGGGCTTGTTTGGGACTGGGTGTACGTATTACTGTACTATATAATGTATACTATAGGAATGTATTTTATTTTAAAGTTTATTAGTGGTATTGTGTTTGTTCCCTGGCACTAGACTGGGGATCAATGGTCCACTGTTTTATGACACATAGTAATTTGGTTTTGCTGTCCATTATCTGTGTAGTGGTTAGTATAGCTAGTATGGTAATTTGGTATGGGCTAGCTAGTGACCTAAGTAGCAGTTAGAGATGCATCTGGTTCTGTAGGTTAGCCTTTATTTCAGCCAAGCCTTTACTTGAAAAGAGACACTTTGCATGGCAATTTGCAGATGTGTGTGGGTTTTTTTGGTGCACATTTTTTATGCAGCACAGTACCTGGTTTCTTGTACAACTGAGCTGCAGAGTGTTTGCTACCTTTAGAGCATGGTTAGACAGACACGGATTTAGTTAAGCTTCGTGGTCAGGACAGCAGACATCATGCATAATGGTTGGTACAAACCAGTTTTTTTCAGCATGAAGGTTTTGGCATGGATGAATATGCATATGTAGATCCCTTCAGTGTAGCTGTTGGCTGTTTGTACACAATGATTGGGTTTTCAGCTGTTATTTAGGTATTTGGATGAAAGCTATAGGATACAAGTCTGTTAATGGTGTGTGTAAATACAAATCCTTTCCCTAATTCTGTACTGCGTTTATCACTCTGTACTTTTACTGCTACAATTTTAGTATACCTTATAGCTGCATATTCATTGTTTCTCCCTGCTATAAGTGCAATGTGCATTCCGAAAGAAAAAGAAATTGAAAAAATAATAATAATAATATAGTGTTTGGTTATGTATGGGTAGTGCTGAAGTAATATTATGCATTGTTGTGTTTATGAGCTAGGCTTGGTTCTGATGAGAGCTCCACTTTTTATGCTTAATTTGTGGGTTATGTGTAACTTGTACAAAAATTATGTTACGGTAGATCTATATTCATTTATTATGTATTGGGCTTGGGTGGGGACTGCAGATGAGTAATTTGAATAGTAGAGATGGACTGAAAATTCATAGCCATGCTAAACTGGCTGATGTGACTGTATTATGATTGAGCCATTGATCAAACTCACATGCCCATCATCTGTTTTAAAGTTTCAGATCCTCTCCATTTATCAGAGTCATCACAGTTTTGGTGGGTTTAGGAGGTAAGCTATTTAATGAGTGTTGGCTTATATTAATTGGTGCCTAGGTTTATTTATTTATTGACATTTGTTAACTGGGTTAGTCCAACTGGGCTTGTGGCCTGTTTTCAGTGGAGACCCAAGGAAAAAAGCTCCAAGAAAGATGCAGTTTACATAAAAATGACACTATATACATTCATAGTATGATAAGAAATTCATTATACAATAATAATTGAAATTCAACAGCAAAATGCAACATTTGCAGTTGTATCTATCCTAAGTTTATAGAGTAGAGATTTATTTACATATTTACAACAAGAGGTTGGTCCATCAGAATGAGTATAAAGTAGAGAAATATCCCCTAATAAAGGGAATATATTGTTGAGAAGGGGGTTACAGACACAGTTCCCAAGAGGAAGAGAGGCGTTAAGTTGGGGCTTGACAAGGACAGATTTTGGTGTTAAGCAGATGAAGTTTGAGTTTTTCTTTAAAGTGGGATGGGTGAATGGTGGAACATATGTCTCTAGGAAGTTTGTTCCAAGTTTGGGCGATGGAGTGTTTATATAAGAGTTTACCTACTGCTTTTTTAGGTTGGTAGGTGTGTAGTAGTTCCTGATTAGAGATACGGAGAGTGTGAGAAGTTGTATAGATAGAGGTGAAGGAAGAGTGAGCTGGGCAAGATTAAGGCTTGTAGAGAATGAAGTGTAGCATTTGAAGTTGCGATAGCAACAATAAATTGGGGAATTCAAGCCAGTGGAGGGACGAAAGGGTTAGGCAGTAATGTGTATTGTAAGCAGAGTTTGTGATGAATCTGGCTATCATATGGTATGGAGTTTGTTAAATGGTGCAGGTTGAATTCTGGTGAACACAGGGAAAGCATAAAGAAGCCATGGGAGGAGGAGAGCTTATGCAAGGGAGAGTCTAGCATTTGGAGTTAGAATTTTTTTGTTACAATATAGTAAACCTAGTTTCTGATTTGTCTTTTTTATGCACTGGAGAAGGTGCATATTAAATTTTAGTTCATCATTGATGTTGACTCCAAGGAGTTTTGTGTGAGCTTCAGGTTTAATAGTTGTAGTATTAGAGGAAGTGATAGAAAAGGACGATTTGTGGTGAGAAAGAGAGTGGGGGAGAAATAGTAACAGTTTGGTCTTTTTAGGGTCGAGGATGAGTAGGTTACTGGTTAGTCACTATTCAGTAGATAAAAAGATATGTTGCATGAGTGCATGGAGTTCAGAGATGTTGTCTGAGATGGAGATGAGAGTGAAATCATCGGCATATTGGATGAGGGAGGACGGTTTACAAGATGTGTTGAGGTCTTTGGTGAAAATATTGAACAGGAGGGGGCCAAGGATGGAGCCTTGGGGAATTCCAATTGGGACAGGTAAAAATGGGGAAGGGGAAGAGGAAGAGAGCCATTTAACAGACTGCTGTCTGGAGGAAAAGTAGCTGACGAACCAGGCTAGGGAGGAGGAAGATAGATTGAGACCTGCAAGTTTAGATAGCTAAAGTGGATGTGAGACAGTGTCAAATACTTTGTGAAGGTCTAGGAAGAGACAGGAGATAAGTGTGTTGTTATCCAGGGCCTCAGCAATGGTAAGGTTGAATATTACATTTAATAAATAGTCCTATTAATGGCAGTTATAAGTTGTTTGTTCTGGCAGAAGAATTTATGAAAAGAATATCAGTAGTTTAGTGCAATGAGGCTCAATTTAGACTTTATTGTCACTGAGTGCTTTTTTTTGTTTGTTTTTTTTTTTTTTTTTGTTAACTTGTTGGTGCTGGGGAGGGTTATTGAACATACCTTGGCAATACTTTAGAGTTAAAATTTGTCTTTTTTTCTGGAGTTATTTATTTTATATTATATTTATTTTATATATATATATATATATATATATATATATATATATATATATATATATATATATGGGTCTACTGTATAAGTTCTAAAATACACTTCTTCGAACTCACACAGTAGACCCTGGGTTATGCAAAAGAGCACTTAATCAAAAGTGCAGTTTCGTGAAACCCACATCAGCGAATGAGCTACTACTGATTTTAGTGCAGTAGTTACGGACCTTAGGGTTAGAGCACGGGTCATGGTAAGGGGATAGACCATGACCCGCGCCCTAACCTTAAGGTCCATGACTACCGCACCACAGTGGAGGATAGCCTGTCTTTCCACTGTGGTGCAGTAGTCACGGACCTTAGGGTTAGGTTACGGGTCATGGTAAGGGGATAGCTAGTAGGGATATCCTCTTACCATGACCCATGCCCTAACCCTAAGGTCTGTAACTACCGCACCACAGTGGAAGACATAGCATGTTTTCCTGCTGTCCTCCACTGTGGTGCGATCCATTCGTAGAAGCTGAGTTCGCAAAAGTGCACTTTTGACTAAGTGCACTTTCGTGTAACTGAGCGGTCTACTGCTCTTTTTCAAATACGTGGTATTCGATAAAAAGCAGTAGACCCATATATGCATAGGGTGGCATACAAGAGTGAAGGAAGATGCACACAGGTGGATTATATCTTATGTAGGAGGGCCAGTTTGAAGGAGATTGGAGACTGTAAAGTGGTGACCGGAGAAAGTGTAGTTAGGCAGCATAGGATAGTGGTTTGTAGGATGACGTTGGTTATCAAGAAGAGGAGGAGGAGTGTGAGGGCAGCACCAAGGATCAAATGGTGGAAATTGAAAAAGGGTAATTGTGAGGTGGAGTTCAGGGATGAGTTAAGGCAGGCACTGGGTGGCTGTGAAGAGTTACCAAATAGCTGGGTAACTACAGCAGAGCTAGTAAGGGAGACGGCTAGAAAGGTGCTGAGTATCACATCTGGACAGAGGAAGGATGACAAGGAGACATGGTGGTGGAATGAGGAAGTACAGGAGATTATACAGAGAAAGAGGTTGGCAAAGAAGAAGTGGGATTGTCAGAGAGATGAAGAAAGTAGACAGGAGTATAAGGAGATGAGGTGCATGGCAAAGAGAGAGGTGGTGAAGGCTAAAGATAAGGCATATGAAGAGTTGTATGAAAGGTTGGACACTAAGGAGAGAGAAAAGGACCTGTACCGATTCGCTAGACAGAGGGACTGAGCTAGGAAAGATGTGCCAGCAGGTAAAGGTGATAAAGGATAATGAGGGAAACATACTCACAAGCGAGGAGAGTGTGTTGAGGAGATGGAAAGAGTACTTTGAGGGTTGATGAATGAAGAGAATGAGAGGGAGAGAAGGTTGAATGATGTAGGGATAGTGAATCATGAAGTACAATGGATTAGCAAGGAGGAAGTAAGGATAGCTATGAAGAGAATGAAGAATGGAAAGGCTGTTAGTCCAGATGACATACCTGTGGAAGCATGGAGGTGTTTAGGTGAGATGGCAGTGGAGTTTTTAACCAGATTGTTTAATGAAATCTTGGAAAGTGAGAGGACGCCTGAGGAATGGAGAAAAAGTGTTTTGGTACCGATTTTTAAGAATAAGGGTGATGTGCAGAGCTGTAGTAACTACAGAGGGATTAAATTGATCAGTCACAGCATGAAATTATGGGAAAGAGTAGTGGAAGCAAGGTTAAGAAGGGACGTGATGATTAGTGATCAGCAGTATGGTTTCATGCCAGGAAAGAGCACTACAGATGCGATCTTTGCTCTAAGAGTGTTGATGGAGAAGTACAGAGAATGTCGGAAGGAGTTGCATTGTGTTTTTGTAGACTTAGAGAAAGCATATGACAGGGTGCCTAGAGAGGAGTTGTGGTATTGTATGAGGAAGTCAGGAGTGTCAGAAAAGTATGCAAGAGTGGTACAGGATATGTACGAGGGTAGTGTGACAGTGGTGAGGTCTGCGGTGGGAGTGACGGATGCGTTTAAGGTGGAGGTGCGGTTGCATCAATGATCAGCTCTGAGCCCTTTTTTATTTGCAATGGTGATGGACAGATTGACAGACGAGATCAGACAGCAGTCCCCGTGGACTATGATGTTTGCAGATGACATTGTGATCTGTAGTGAGAGTAGGGAACAGGTGGAGGAGACCCTGGAGAGATGGAGATATGCTCTAGAGAAAAGAGGAATGAAGATCAGCAGGACTAAGACAGAATATATGTGTGTAAATGAGAGGGAGGATAGAGGAATGGTGAGGATGCAAGGAGTAGAGGTGGCATAGGTGGATGAGTTTAAATACTTGGGGTCATTAGTTCAGAGTAACGGTGAGTATGGAAGAGAGGTGAAGAAGAGAGTACAGGCAGGATGGAGTGGGTGGAGAAGTGTGTCAGGAGTGATTTGTGACAAGACGAGTACCAGTAAGAGTGAAAGGGAAGGTCTACAAGAGGGTAGTGAGACCTGCTATGTTATATGGGTTGGAGACAGTGGCACTGACAAAAAGGCAGGAGTTTGAGCTGGATGTGGCAGAATTAAACATGTTAAGATTTGCACTGGGTGTGACGAGAGTGGACAGGATTAGGAATAAGTATATTAGATGGTCAGCCCAGGTTGGAAGGTTTGGTGACAAAGCCAGAGAGGCATGATTACATTGGTTTGGAAATGTGCTGAGAAGGGATGCTGACTATATTGGGAAAAAGATGCTAAGGATGAAGCTACCAGGTAAGAGGAAAAGAGGAAGGCCTAAGATAAGGTTTATGGATTTGGTGAGAGAGGACATGCATGTGGTTGGTGTGACAGAGCAAGATGCAGAGGACAGGAAGAAATGGAAACAGGTGATCCACTGTGGCGACCCCTAACGGGAGCAGCCGAAAGAAAATGATGATGATAATATATATATATATATATATATATATATATATATATATATATATATATATATATACGTAATCTAGCTATCTACACACACACACACACACACACACACACACACACACACACACACACACACACACACACACACACACACACACACACACACACACACACACACACATATATATATTCAGACAAATATGAGCCCAATGGGAGAGGAAATAGGTTTTCTCTCCCAATATTATTGTTTTCATTTTTTTTTTTTGCTTGCACTATTGTGTATGATGAAACTTATTTTGTTGGTATTTTACATTCAACATTAAGGTAGTTCAGTCATGCACAACAGAACCAAATATATATATAATATCTATATATATATATATATATATATATATATATATATATATATAGAGAGAGAGAGAGAGAGAGAGAGGGTTTTTTCAGAACATATTCTTTAATGCAGCTTTGTATTTTTCTCGATTGTCAATGTTACTTCATTGAAGGATCATTGTTTCATGAGGTCGCAGCTGCTAAACCCTATGTGCCCAGGCAAATGTGGGGTCACAACCTCGGACAGAATAAGAATGCAGAAGTCGTAGAAAGATGAAAGTGGGTGGTTTGTTTATAGCCAAGAGTTTACAAGCATGTCTTCAGGAAGCCATTGCAACCCCTAAGAAGTCTATTACAAAACAAACTGTAGAACTACTATAAAAACAAAAAACAAAAAATAGCCAAGGCTAGAAGGTACAAAAAAGAATTTAATGTGACAGTAAGCGCTTTCGTGGGCACACATACACCCACTTCTTCAGACTGAAGAAGTGGGTGTTCTACTGTCACATTAAATTTTTTTTTTTATAACCCCTCAGAAGTCAACAGATAATCAAGGTGCCACTGATGTTGGGGATTTGGAGGACACAGGTCTTAGATTAGATATTAGTTTGCCAGTTTTTTTTGCAGGACCTTAGTGCAGGGGACAGGACAAGGTAGCTGGAGTTGCTAGGTTCTAGAATAGTAACTCAGTGACAGGAGAAGAGATTGCCAGGGGTGTGTTTGACAATCTTCAGTACAGGATGGATGGGAATCATTCACTGTAAGACCATCTTGGACTATTGTTAGGGAGGAGTTTCTGTAGTTATGCCTCCTCGGGATTTGCCTTTAGGAGCTATGGGAGTGCAGTTATTGTTACTTAAAGAGCCAGGTCTGTTTGTAACACTGCATATTCCTATAGCAATTAAAGAAATGATTTGGAAGGGTGAATGTGTAGATTGTAGATGCAGTTGAGTCGATAGGCGCAAATAGTGCACAGCATTTAGAGTCTGAAGTCCCTCAGTTAAGTTGCTGCAGCTATTGCAGCCTTGGTGAAGAAAAAGGAACGGATAGGACTAGAACTTGGGACAGCTAGGTTCTTGGTTTAGTGTGTTTTATTGCAGATATCTTGGAGAAGGACTCTTCACAAGGTTTGCCATTGTTGGTTTATTTTAAGAGAAGCTCAGAATTTGAAAAAAGGGCAATGCCTAGTTATGGTATGACCAGCATTTTAGGAAATGGAAAGAAGTTTTAACAAACCTTGAAATGGGAGTCCAGATATGCAGATTCTTGTCTAGACACTATGGTAGAAAAGGCAGGGTGTCAGTTGCAGTCTGGTTTAGATGACAACAAGTTTCGCGTTATTAATTCTTGGGCTTCTAACATTGGAAAACGCATATGGCTAAATTGTCATGTTATGCACAGTTGTTTGGTTTGCGGAGGTTCTCATGGAGCAACAGTTTGTTTGCCATAGACACAGCATAAAGGGAAGGGTCCAATTGGACAACAGCAAGTTTAGCTAAGTAGGGGCAGTTGATGTTAAAGATTGAGGAAATTTACCTGAGTTAAGGAGTTAGATGTCCTTTTGGCAGCAACTAGGAAGGTCAGGATACACATTCTTCCATTAAGGTAGCAGTATTGTATTCTTTGTTAGGAGATTATCTCAGTCTATCAGAAGTAGATGACTTAGTTTTGGGATTTAAATCATGCTTTTGTATAATGTAATGTGGAGAATGATTTCTAGGTATGTGGAGTCATTTACTGCCAGAGATGATATGGTACTTGCTTTGTTTCCTAATTAAGTAGAAAATGGTAGGCTGTTAGGGCCTTTTGAAGGTCTGCCATTTACGGATTTTTGTATTTTTGCACTCTGCTGTTTTAAGGTAGTGGTGAGCAGTTCATATGTGCCCTTACTGGTGAAACTGCACATAATGTCTGTTTTAATGAAATCTTAAAATGTTTGTTTGTTTATTGTTTACTGAATGCTAAATAAGCTGGTCACACTTGTTTTATTGGTTTTATTATTGTGCTAGGAAGAGGTATATGTGCAAACAGTTTCATGTTTTGGGAATGGAATCTGTGAAGATTAGAGTGAGAGAGTCAGATAGGCAACAGATACTAAAAATGATGAATAAAAAATACAAAAGACATTGCAGATGTTTTTACATTCGTTCCTTTTTTTTATTATTATAATATCTGATGTTTGTGTATTGTTTGTACTTATACTTTAAACTGAATCATGTCTTTGGAGCTTTTCTCCCTGGGCCTCTACTGAAAATGCACATATATCCAGTTAGACTAGCCCGGTCAACAAATGTAAAATAAATAAAATAAAAAAAAAAAAAAAAATTTCCTAGGTTCCACTGCTGAATTCTAGCCTGGTCACCTGTGAACAATACCTGTGAAATGGTTCGTAGTGGTACCTTGTAAACAGCACAGTCCATGTTGAGCTCTTCACCTTCCAGGTGGGATTTATTATTAATTGTCCAAGTACTGGGTTTTAGAGGGATATATTCAAATGTCTAGTGACCTGATGCAATCATGCTATGTGTGTGTGAGGCAGATTTTAATGTTGCAGGTTCTAACCTAGCCCAAGAGCATGTGTGCATGCAGCATTATTAAGATGGCACAGACTATTTATTAATGGAATGGCCAGCTCTGGAAGGGATCTACCCACTTCCAGAATTTGTAACATTCAGTCAGGCACTAATCTCATTCTTAGAGGATAAACCAGTTTGCGCTGCCTATATAAAGAAAGCAGGATTTTTGTATGTCATTTTCCCTCTGATATCCTGGCTGGTAATCAAACTTGTGACTTTACAGCAGATAGCAATGGAAAAGTTATAGCATTGCCAATCTGACTTAGATAAGTATTTTCTTTTTTTAGTTTTCTGTGCCATTTTCAGCAATAATGATTTGAATGAAGATAGTGTAAGAAATTGTGTTGAAAAAATACACGTAAAAATAAATCCTTTTCAGTCTATTTTTAGTCCTGTTTACAGTCTATAATTTTGCTTGTGAGCTTTATACGCAATGTCCTAAATGAGTAGTTTATATAGTGATTATCTGCTAAGATAACATCACACTAATTTCATAAGATACAGTTTTGCAATTGCATATTTAATTGTTTACAGTATTGATTCATTATGTACATGATTTCTGAAGTGCAATCATGAAGTTAAGTTCTTTTTTTTTTTTTTTTTGATGAAAGAAGTCTCTTTTTGGTTATAAAAGAAATGAATACCTTAATTATATGCAGGTCCCACTGGAAGATGCATACAGTGTATCTTCTCTGTGAAATATTTATGTATGTTATGTCTGTAAATTAATAATTTAGATCCTGATCTGGGTGAAATATCAACATTTGAATTAACTATTAACCTGGGGGGGAAAGTCAAAAATCAGAATTACTGTTTTAATGATGAGTAAAAGAAGAAAGGAGAGAGCGCTCCAAAAGTAACCGCACTTTATTGGTATAAAAGACAGAAATAGTTAATCCAAAACGAATGATCAAAGCAAAATAAACGCTTTCCAAACAAAAACAGCGTTTTCGTCCACTAAACAGTGAGACTTCATCAGACAAGTGAATATAATGCAACTGATCATTTATATAATGAAATTAAAATCCAATAGCCACTAAAAAACTTTGCATTTTGGCTAAGCCAATAGTTGTGATGGGGCTCATTAAGAATTAAAAACACATAACAAAATTGATGTTAAAATGAATTTAAAAACCTTTTCACACAAAAAGTTATGTTGTTAAAATGTGTTAGTGATTTGATAAATTGATCATATACAAGAATAGATTAAAAAACAATAAAATCAATATATAACCTGTTGTGCTTAAATAGAGTAAAAAATAGCTGAAATCATGACAGTTGTTTTTAGTTGGGGACTGTGTTGGGTACAATAGCACCACCTGCTGTTGTTTTGAAGTAATGACATATATGGTTTATATTTTGCCTGCCCTTAATTTAAGTACAGGGACCAGGGATGTACATTCATTAAGTCCAGGCTGTTTGGTGGCTTCTAAAAAGATTTGCCACCATAATTCTTTATATTCAAGCCATTCTTCCCAGGGACCCCCTCTCAAATCTTTGTCCACCTGTTCCAATACGAAGAAGGAGAATCTGAAATTCTTGCAAATTTTTGTATGCTTATATAATGCATTAGTTTCTTTTTTCTTTAAAATCTCATATAAATGTTCATATATTCTTCTTTTTAAAGCTCTTTCTGTTTTTCCAACATAGAATGAATTACAGCTGGAACATAGAGCCATATATACTACTCCTTGAGATTCGCAGTTATGTTGTCCTGTACTGTATATATTTATGCCTCTAGCTTCTAGAAAAATCTCTTTAGTGTTAGAAATATGTTTGCACTGATTACAATGACCACATTGATAGGTGCCGTTGTTGGTGTTTCTTGTTTTTGTCATATAGTTGTTGTTGTTGGTTTTGTTGTTCTCTAACAGCTTTTTGATGCTGTGTGCATTCTTATAAACTGTTTTCGAGTCTTTTCTTTTATATTTTTAATGTCCGAAAATGAAATGAATTTGTTCCATTCTGTTTGGAATATTCTTCTTATTTTGGAATTGAACAGGTTGAATTCTAGAACTAGGGCTGATTGGTATTCAGATGCTTCTTCTTTATCATTCTTGTTGGTAGCAAGTTGAATGTCCAAGGTCTCAACGTTGGAAGTGGGGCTTGTAGTGTTGATCTTACAGCCCTTGATAGGTCTGAATTTTGTTGATCTATTTTTTCCACCTCTTTTCTTATGTCCTTAACGAAAACAGAAGGGTATCCTCTTGCACCAAACATGCCTTCTAAGGTGTTACATTCAAAAAGAAAATCATTGTCTGTGCTGGTCATACGACTTCCTCTGACAAATTGTCCTTTGACAATGTTCCTTTTGCAGTGTGGGGGGTGTGCACTGTCGAAATGTAAAAAGGAATTACAGAAAGTGCTCTTCCTAAAAATCTTGGTTTCCAAGTCATTGTTATTGTCATTCTTGTACACTTCAATATCCAGGTATTGCAACCTGTCTGTTGATATGGAATGTGTGAATCTCAAGAAATCTGTAGTGTGGTTGATATAATCGAGGAATTTTTTTAATGATGACATATATTTAAGCAATAACCCATGCCTGGGAGTGGACAATGCTGGATTTACCCACAGTTGGTGTGGTTTGGTCACAAGGGTGAAGCCTAAGTGGCCAAACATAGACAACCGTGGGTAAATCTAGCATTATCCACATTCAGAAGTGGGTTATTGCTATTATACAATTGCATTATTTAAGAAAAAATATATACTTTTCTTAAATAATGGCATTGTATAATGCGTCCATGCTGCCCTTCTGCAGCTGTCTGTCATTCTGCGGCAGTTCTGAGGTACTGTGTATGCGTATGCTTACGCAGTACATCAGAGATGTGTGTGGAAGCAACGGAGAAAGCAAGATCTCTGTTGCTTTTTAAAAGGTGTCTCACTATGTTAAAGGAGTTTAACATAGCGAGACAGCTTTAAAAATAGCAACGGAGAAAGGAAGATCTCTCCCTTGCTTTTTTTTTTAAGCTATCTCGCAATCAGACCTCTCAACCAATCGGGGACAAATTTCAACAGAATCAGGGACAAGGGAAGAAAAAAAATCAGGGACAATGAGGGACACTTTTAAAATATTAGTGCTATTAACTTGAAACATTGACAGAATCAGAGCATATGAATTAATACACGTTTTCTCAAGTAAAAGAAGTCTATAACTCTTAATTATTGTCATTATTCATTAAGTGTAATTCACCACCTTTCCTCCAAAAGTCACTAGTTTTAGGAGGGATTAAGAGGGACAGAGCTAAAATTTGAGTCAAAATCAGGGACGTCCCTGAAAATCAGGGACAGTTGAGAGGTAGGTCTTAAACCCATTTAACATAGCGAGATTATAGCAATGGAGCTCTTCTGTTCTCCGTTGCTGTAACAAAAAAAAAAAAAGACTTACACTAATGGAAAAAGTCCCGGCGACCGGACCTTTTTCCATTAGTATAAGTTTGATTTACAATGGGCATGCTGACCAATCAGCGTGCATGTTTTGGAATATTAATGGGGGGTCATTGTATAATAGTCTAGAATTGTTTTATTCACTCTTTTCCCATGTGGGTACATCAGGAAATATAGCCCATGTACCCACATGGCATGTCAACTGCTATATCATGCTCATTTTTCCCAATAGACATGATGTCTACCAGGTCTTATTTTATGCTTGGTCTTCTCCGTTGTATTCATACTGTGCTTTTCTATCTAATATAGCTGAGATATTTCCACTTGTACATCAGACATAAAGCTGGTTTTTGATAATGTGGATATTGTGTAGCTCAAACAGCTGCATCAGACACATGCATGCAGAGTATAACTGTGATGTTTGTGCATTACATTTTCAGCTCTGCTAGCATCAGTGTGGTGTGGGATATGATGCTTCCTCTGACTGCAGCACATAAATAACTAAAGAAGTTCCTGAGCTGCAGTGTTAGCCTGCGCAATGTATGTATGTATGTATGTTTGTGTGTATTTAAGTCTTATTTAAGTACACAAACATAGCATGTATGCATATACATCAATACACAAATACATGTATACATATACATCAATACACAAACATATACATGTATACATATACATCAACACACAAGCATATACGTGTATACATATAATCATAGTGATTCTACTCCTTCTGTAAAACATTCAATTGCACATGCACAGTCATTTGTTTGAACATTCAGTATATTAAACATTCATTTTGTTGGATGTATCCTTTATCGTAAGAGGTTAATGGTATGTGTGTATGTGGTTCTGTGTGTTGGTTTTGTGCATATATATATATATATATATATATATATATATATATATATATATATATATATATATGTGTGTGTGTGTGTGTGTGTGTGTGTGTGTGCATGCATTTTGTATATGTGAGTCTGTGTGGGGGGAGGATTTATATGTGTGTGCACTAATGTTTGCATGTTAGAATTAGAGTAAGGTTTAAGGAAGGGGATAAAGAGTATGTGCAAAGCTTTGTGATCAGGGTTAGGAGAGGGGATAGATTTACTGCGATATGTTTTGTGGTGTGGAAGTGTACATGCATCTAAGCCAACACCTAATCTTAAAAAACAAACAAAAAAAGTTTTGTTACAACACTACCACATACCAGACAAAAAGGCGTTAGTGTTATTTATGGTTTTAGTGCAAATATCGTAAAATAAATTTTCTTTCTTGTTGTGATCCTTACTATGATGGATGCTTTTAGTGTTTGATAGTATGATTCTTTTCTGTATGATGTCTGATATTTTGCAGTCAGTTTTGTGATACTGAAATAAAATACACTATAACTATATATATATATATATATATATATATATATATATATATATATATATTGGCTTTTGATTATTGTCACTGTTGAAGCAGTGGCCCAACTTTGTGCAAAAATGGCAAAAAAGGGGTGTGAGTAGATACATATGAACATGTCATAAAATATCTAATAAAACATTGAGCCTCGAATTATCAAAAAGAAAAAAAAATGAATGCAAAGGACTAAATACTACAAATTTCAAATCACAAAATACTGAGTAATTCTCTTCAACCGCAAAAAGCCACATATCATAAAAACCAGTTTAAGACCCAGATCAAGAATCAAATGATTAGTGGTACTGTTAGGGCAAGGGATTTTATTAATGTAATATAATATGTAGGGTTGGGGTTAGGGGCAGTGTGAGAGTTAGAGTTAGCACACATTATTAAGATGGGCATGGAGACCGTTATTCTAATACTTAGATATAACATCTATGCCATAATAGATGTTACATCACACAGGTTCTTTGAAGCAGTTGAGTTAGGTCATTTGTTGTTCTACCTCCATTAACTGTAGTGTCAGTTTCTGTTTTGGTTAATCCACTTAAGCTGATTATGTCCATTTATTGCTACACAGGCAGTGGACATGACTGGTATCATTCCATGTGGAAGTGAGAGATCTAAAACATTATCCTGGGTAGGGGAAGAAAATGTTTTTTTCATTGTCTTAGAGACAGGGAATACTTCTATAAATCTGTATTTAGGGGCTACAGTGATAAATGGTGGCTGGAATAGGCAAGCAATCAGGATATGGGAGTTAAGGTAGTGGGCAGAGACTCTAAGTGGGCCATGATTCATGGCTTGCAGTGGACTAGCAGGGAAAATCAGCACTTAGAAAGAATAGGTCTTGCATGTGAAGCCGGCCTTTGTGAGTAACTGTGGGGTTTCTTTGTTCAAACTTCTCCTTCAACCTACTGTTTGTAGTCTAATCCCAGCTGGTGACCCTGACCTGGAATGATTAAGCACACAGTGATCCTCAATTAACTGTAGTATTATCAAGAGGATGAGCTTGGGAAGGCGTCAAACTGCAGCAAAAACTGCAAATCAATCCTAATGAATGCCAAACTTGCCTAAAATGAAAGCTGTGTATCAGTTTCAACTAGCTGCTTTCCTCCCTGTTTCCAGGTCACAGACGCTATACAAGTTTAACACATTGCCAAACTAAACTGGAGCTGTTTCTTCACAGTCACGCAAAGCAAGCTTTGATCAAAGCCATTGCAACATTTACAGCAGGTATGTTAATCTGGTAATGAGGTCATCATATTAACATTAATGCTGCACACCATGAGAATGAGGAAAGTGGGCCCAGTTGTCCTGATCTTGCATAAATTTAGCCAACTGAGCTGACACATAAGTTGGTATGCAGATGAATTCTTTACAGCTAGGTTGACGATTTGTCCTACTTCAGCGTCAATTTTTTACATGTCTGCCACAAAGAGATTTGCTTTAAAGAAAATATTGTCTTACCTCTGATGAATTTATTTGAATTTCTAGTGAAGCAGGTATATTTTTTATCAGTAGACTGCACCCTTTTATAACACCAGAGGATCCCATTGATTTCTAAATGTTATCTATATATTCAATCATTTAACAAGGACCTCTCCTGCTTCTACTGGTGCCATAACAGTATCCTGTGTACTGCATCAGATCAGCAGCTTTAGAATTAAGATGAAGAAACATAGAGCTATTGGGCATCATACCTTAAGCTGAAAGACCTTCAGAAAAGCACTGTTGATCAGTATAATCACTGACAAGCCCATATACAGGGTATTAATCCAGATTTTTTGAACCACAAGGGGGAGCCTATTTCTCCTGTGGTATCTCTGGTTGAATGGACATAAAGTGCATGCCTACGTTTTCCAATGCATGTATGGTGACTCCGGTCTACTACCCATCACTATGTAACTGACTCAATTCACCTATTATAGACACCTATACACTGTAGCATTGTGCTTGCCATCTTGCTCTGCTAGTACCCTTAAGCCATGATTTATGTCAGCGGGGGCCACCAGGAACCTATGGCCCTCACAAATCCCTGTTTTTTTTTTCAAACACCTTTATTGAATTATCACTTATGGTGTAGACAAATTTACGTTCATATAAAAGTAATCAAACTATATTAACATAAACATTATACTTCACATATATTGCTATATATCATATAAACTAAGCAATATTAAATAAAGTATTCAGTTCCTGCCTTTTTTTTTAAAACAAGACACATCTTTATTAAACCATCACTTATAACATAAGCAATCGGACATTAATATAAATGAAAACACACCACACTAACAAAATCCTAGTTGCAAGCATTTTACATCACAAACCATACTGACACACTCCCAGTTACAAACATCATACATCACGTATAATCTACCCAATCTTTCTCACTCAGACATTACATAGCTCATTTAAATCCTGTCTCCTTTTAAACCTCATTCCTCCCTTGTATGTATTGTTCCCACAATTCCCATTTTTTCCTATGCAGTTTGCTCCTCACAAATCTCTGTGTTAGGTGTCCCTTATGTGCATGGTTGTGCTTCCAAACACACTTCTAGTGTCTTATGTTTTCTATCCTTCTCTAGGCCATGTTTTAGGTGTGCACAATGTGCTCATATCAATCTCATGGTACATAGTTTGTGACCCACTACACAACTCTTCTAAAGCCCTGACAGTTTGGAGCTTATGAGTCCATTTGCATACCATGTTGGCTGCACTGAACTGCTGGGGAGTCCTATACATGATTAATCTTGCATTGCTTCTACCTTGTATGTATTATGGTGTGATAATGATATATATATATATATATATATATATATATATATATATATATATATATATATATATATATATATATATACACACACGTGTGTGTATATATATATATGTGTATATATATATATATATATATATATATATATATATATATATATATATATATATATATATATATATATATATATATATACATATATATATATATATATATATATATAGGTTTACTATCACAATGCCGACGTGCAATTGCACGGCTATGAAGTATTCGAACAACATATGTTTCAGTACTTCATAGTTCGGCAGGTGATGTGAGAGAACGTTATCATTGCGAATGGACTGTGCATTCAGAATTATAACGTTCGCTCATGTAAGGGGATTGCGGTACAGTGCGGTTAGGGAAATACATCCCTTTTTGAACTGTAGTGCGATCTCGGAGTTGGAATATTAAGTTAGGGGGGGTGTGGGGGGCACAACCCCCCAGGGTGCAGGGGCTTGCCCTGCATAGATGTGAGTGTAGACTAGTTAGGTAGGGAGTTAAGGGAAGGGTGGGAGTGCTGTTAATTGTTGAAAATGTCGCAAGCGACATTTTCGACAATTAACAGCTGTTTTTGACATTAGGTGCATACGGAAATGTTCATTTCCGATGTTAAAAGTCGACGTTAGGTACACTTTTTTTTTTTTATTTTTGAATTTTTGATAGTAAACCTATATATATATATATATATATATATATATATATATATATATATATATATATATATATATATATATATATATTTATTTTACAGTCTTCCTCTGCACATTATTATATCACTCACTTACTCACCATGGCTGTTGTTTGTTAGATTGAATGTTATAGATGGTGCTGCCTCGGCTACTGCATATGTCAAATGTATAGATGCATAAGCATGTATGTACTATTTTTTATCTAAGATGGCTAAGGTTTACTGGAATATTCTGGTCATCATGTGCTTTGCCTGAAATGCTGACTTGCTAACACAATGATGCAGAGGTGGATAAGGCACACCAGTTGTTCACATCCCCTGGATTGCATCTGCCAGAGCCTATAAAAATGTAGCCCCATTTTCCTATGTTCCCTTTGGTGCCTCCATGCACATGTACATGTCCCATGCATTCCTATATGCTTAAACACTTTGCACTGTCTCCCACAACATTGAGGTTTATGTGTACAGCACTGTGCACACTTTGCATACATTGTGTGTTTTGACCTGAATGCTTATAAGTCATATGTTACATGTTCCATGATATCTGTAGTTTGGAGTTATGATGACTGTTGCAGTAGACTCTATCTGTAACTTTTTAAGAAAATACAAAAGATGAAAAAAAATCCTTAACTGTAGTTCTCTGTTACTTGCCAATAATGCAGCAATGAAACTTCAGTGTTGACAAATGCTCAAATGAAAATTTATACTCATTTTGCAGGGGACTAGGTACCCTGCAGCCTTGTACCATCTACTATTATTCTCTACCACTGAAGCTTCATATCCTTAGAGGAAAAAGATTAACTAATCTAACAATAAATTGAGTCTACCTGTTTCTCTTGGACTATGTTAGCATAGAATTATCATGCATTTCAGAGTATGAAATCACCAAAATACAGATCTGAGAATTAAAGTTTAAAAAGAAATCATCCAGTAACTGCAACCATGATAAAGAGAATTATTATGCTTGATGTGCCTTCAGTGCAGAGTAAGGCTCCATGACATGGCCAGCTGTGTCACGTGTGCTATATACGGCATGCCCCATGATGTACACGCACATGTTGGCAAACAGTGACACAGCCATGACTGCCTTGATTACCAGCTGCTTTATGTAGCCAAAGATTAACTTATAGATCTACAGTATCAATATACATGCAGCAGTTTAGTGGGAAAGGATGCAAAATGGTACTGTATCCTTGAATTTCCCTTGTGCTGTGTTGCCATGGGATTTGTGGTAGTTCAGTGTATGTCTGGTTCCTTTCAGAACATCAGACAGTAGGAGTACAAATGGAGGCACTGGTAGCTATGCAGTTTAAAGAACAGGCTGTGTTTGAGTGAACAGGCTTGATGCCTTGAGGACCTTGCTGATGTATTCTTATGGCAGAAATAGACAAGGAGTCATCTGTTTGTGGAACAGTGGGTGATCTGCATGCACTGCCATGGCTGTGGGGAGTTCTGTTGGGTGAAAACAATTGGTGCTGATAAGATCAGCCAAACATTTTATATCACTATGCTGTTTTATTTCACATAAGCAGTGTTAGTGTTGCCCATGCATTTCTACATTTCTTGTTGTTAATGACCTAAAATACTCAGGTGTGAGTTAACCTCCTGCACATCAGCAGTAACCACTTCACAAGAATAGTTCTGGAAAAGTCACTATGGTAGCTTAGTGGCTGAGACACCTTTCTTCTATTTCTGCCTCTCCGACCTGTGATATTACATCTCTGTCTTCCTCTTTTGAATCATACTACCTTGGATGTTTGCAAGTGTCTGGTAAGCCCAAGGTTTTCCAGCAGGGGCAAGCAGTGTTCAAGTATGCACCATGGGCATCAATAGCTTAGTGTGCTATATGTGATAAGGGTGTATCCAAATGGAAGAACGGCTGTAGGACAACCCCCCCCCCCCACACACACACACACACATATAATATGTATATGTAAGCAATATTCAAAATGAAAAAACACACTGATGTCACTAAGTTGACATCTTCATCTCAAGAATGGCTGAACTCAAAGAATACAATAGAAAAGCAAACTCCCTGATTTTGCAATATGTTAACTAAAATAACCCTAACAACACAACAAGACCACTGTTCTAGCTTACTCATTTGTGCTAGGCCTATCCATGCCCCAATGCAAAAGTTGCACATTACCTTATGAAAAACCCTTTCTCTAGCAGTACCTCTTAACAACATACAGAGACATACTTCAAAACTATTACACATGTACAACACTAAATTTTTCCCCTAACCAGCACTTACATTAACCCTAACCAATAAGGACTCATACGTTCATTACACAATGTTGAAAAATTCAATATATCTGAGTGTTTCAATATTAGCATACACACACACACACACACACACACACACACACTTTAACCTGAAGCAGATTGCCTCAACATTAAAAGTTTTATCAGCATCTGCACTACATAAAAAGAATGTTTGACAAAAATATATCAGTTTAGTCTTTCAACAAAAGCATTTATCAGAATAAACTAAGGATATGTATAGTGCATATCCTATTGTATTTATTAATTATAAAACAATATTTAATGTTGAGATATTGGTATTGCTTGCATCTCTTCTGCATATTATGATGCTAATTTTGTTTTTAATTCATGTCATACACCACTTTTTGATTTTATCTTTCTGTGTTTACAGTAACTGTCCTCCATTTTATGAGTGCCCCAAGCATCTAGTTCTTCTGTTTTTTTTTAACCTGGTTTGTACTTTGCATGATGTCATGCAACTGCTGGCTTGTGTGTTTTTAGCCTTAAATATGCTACTGTCACTCATTTGTACTGCCCCTATGTCTATCTGTCATTCCTGTTATCTGACATTGTCATGACACATATTTCTGCCTAGTGCATAATACCTTTTCTTGGCTGCTACCCCTTGTGTGCACAATATATTCTGCATACTTTGTCACATATAGCATCATCCAGGGGTTCTTGCTGTCTATTAATATTTCACATTACAGTTATTATCTGTGCTGCTGTTGGTAAGAGTAGTACCTCCAGAACTGTATGTTACATGCCAGTGCTTCAGACACTCATGCAGATGTCTCATGTACATCTTTGTTTTGCTTTCTACATGCTAGCACATTTAATTTTAATCTATTAATTTGTAAACTGGGTAGGTGAAATGGTCCTCAGATATTTTTCAGCCATGACTCAGGACACAAGGTTAAGGAGTAATGCAACATATATGTTGACTGCTTAGAGTAGCAAACATCCAACATATTTTTATGTGTGTATGAACTGGACAGCCAAGAGAAAATGCACACAAACATATGAAAACACCCATATTTCACAAAGACAGTAAGTACTAAACTCCTGACCCAGGAGGTGAGAGACACAAAGACTTTTTAATAATGATGGTAGTTTAATTGCATTTATTCAGATTCTGTTCATTGTCTTTCCTTATGACATCTGTTTTGCAAATGCTGATACTCTCTTATTTGTTATATGTCTGTGCACATCGTTGGTGCACAATTTCTTTGAAATTGTGGCTGTTTGAAAGTATGGACCACTGCATGCTGAACAGAGTTGGCATGTGGTATGCAGTGCAGACCACAGTTTGTGAATTAATCTGCTATACAGCTCTTATATATAGTGATTAGTATACTGATTGCACATAAGGCATATTGTGTTACAGTGTCAGCAACTAACTTTTATAGATTGTGTTTATTTGGAATGAGCTTCCTCTCTAGATATAACAGACTATTACAGTGGTGAATCTTGGAAAATACATGTTCAGAGCATTGAATTCTAGCTATACCTAATAACACATGACAGTTTTAACCTTTTTTATACTGCAGAGAATGTCTATGCTATCTATTATCTGACTTCAAAGTTAAATTAAGACAGTGAAACAGGTGTTTTATACTTTCTTTCACACATTGCAAATAATTAAATAACTTATCACACCTCTTTGAACTAGTGCTCTACAAGTCAACTTCATGTAGCCCTCAAGCACAGAAAATAATGAAAAAATAACACATTACTCTCAATGTTAAAGTGTGACTTAAGGATAATTTAAATAGCTTGAAATGATGAAAGGTGAAAGAATGTATTAATGCACAGTGACGAAAACCAAGAGTTTTCAGAGACCTGATGTCACTGAAAATATTAAATTCAATTTTGTGACAACAAAACCTAATGCTTTATTTTACAAATATTTTGAATTTATGTGTCTAGACTAAAACACGGCTTTGAGAATCTAATTCTAATTAGTAACGATATAAGTTGTATTGCAGAGCAAAAGTCACTGAAGTAAGTTGGATACACTGCTGAAGCACATTCACTTAATTTCCCTCAGTAACAAGTGTATGTATTTTTTTTATTCATTGCAAATTTGATTGGTGCTAACAAAAACATTTAACAAATGGAAATGATAAAGTGAGACTTTTTTATCATGGACTGTAACCTGATAATGTTTTTATGTTTATAATAACTGGAAATTAGATTAAGACATACAATCCTCTATGTATGCAGTCATTTGGGAGGACATAAATACATACTTGCAGCAAGATACGCTTGCATTATTATGTTTTATTTAGTCATGTGTTTGAAAATGCACTTTACTTTCCTTAACAATGCCACTGTAGTTTGAAAAACTGCAATCAATGTTCTGATAAGTTGTAAATGAAATGCTGTTTTCTTAAAGGAAACAGACCAATATGGGTTTCACAGACATAGAAGCATCATGAAAATTACACCCTCCCTCAAAATGCAGATACCTGAGATCTGTGTCTAAATGTAAAGGGACACACAGATTTATTCCTGCAATGATGGCAGTATGGGGGCTTTTCCACTCATTTAAAGTATCGCAAGTATTCTGGCTCAAGCTGTCACATTTATTTTGACTGTCATGCTTCTCTTTAGCTAGTCAGGGACTGATGTGCCTCTAAGAAAAGCAGGATTTGCAGTGCCTGTCAGTGACCATTCTTTCTCTGAGGTACAGTGACCTCAGGGTGAGCATACCAAAGTTTGGGGGTATGGGGGCTTGGACACCACGTATGGGGTACAGTGGGACTTGCTCCCCAGCAGAAATGCTGCTTTGATGACCACACTAGCAAATGTATTTGCTTGAGTATATGTTTTATAAGAATGTGTGTTCTTGAGATTTAAATTCTTGAGCCCTTGTGTCTATGCTGGTGTGCTGCATGGTTTCTACTAGCATACATAAATAGTAACTTCCTCCAAAACATTTGCTTCTAAAGTAAATTTTTAAATCAAATCGCTACTTTGGATGTTTTTCCATGAAGGCATGAAAGTTGGTGAAAAAGATACTGGAAAAACTGAACCACAACTTGAACAATTTGCTGTAATATACTCAAAAAATGCTACTGTGAGTAAAAGTGAAGCATGCATAATATATTTCTTGTCTTTGCTTTTCAATTATTTTATTTGTGATGCCCTTGAACTAAACCCAGTTTAAGAAAAAACAAATCAAGCTACATATTTCCATTACGAGTTTTACTTTTCTTTCATACTCACTTAACTCATTGCATTCACATACATTTTACTACTTCTCTTAAGTAATCTGTGTTATCACAAAAGAATGATTTATATGTATTATTTTAGTTAACTTTAATTTTATTTTAATGAGGCAGTCTCCCAAACTTAGTGATGTTGCAATTAAGTAACTGATGTGGAATATCTACAAGTAGCTCAAATCAACTTTCTTGAGCATCACGTGCCCAAATCACAAGGAACAGAGCACTGATTGATATTTCCTGTAGAATATCGCGGCTGTTGTGATTTTAAATGTGCACTAACAATTGCTCCTCTTTTGGGGAAATTTCTTTTTTTTTCTTAGTGTTTGTACAAACATCATGTTGGTGCATATAAATTTGTTAAGTGTTAAAGGCATTCTCCCTGCAAAAAAATGCATACATTTAGATTTTCACTTGTTTGATATTTTATGTATTTGTGTTTGTTGTTTTGATTTCTCAGTGCCTTGATATTGGAGGCTTCACTGTTTTTATGTATTATATATTTTCACGGTACTTGTGTATTATCGCAACCAGATTTTCACAGCTGAAAAAATCACATGCAATAATAAGAACTACTGCAGAAAACACCCTAAACTGTTTTTTTTATGTTTACTAATGAATTGAAGAAGAAGAAGAACTAATGAATAATAACTTTTGATTCAAGTCCGGAAGGAAAACAATTGCACCAGTCTTCCCTCTGTTTTGCCATGTATTACACACGCACGCTTCAATTGTCAGGGCTGCTGTCTAAAAGATGAAACAACTACCACTAACACATAATGTATTGACGCCTGAAGTACGGCAAAAAAGTTCAAGAGGAATTGAAAGGGTTAAGTTCAAAGGGATTCGAAAGGGTTAAGCTGACATTTGATAGTAACTGAGTGGTGTAAACCTGCTGTAATTCCTTGAGAATGTTTCTATATTTATTGAGGTTCACGTATACATCTTTACATTTACAGTTAATGCAGAAATTAATTAGCAGCACACATGCTGCCAGTAAAATGCATGTCAGGTTACAAAAACCCTGTCAATGACATAAAGTGCATTAATGTCTGAATTCCAGACAAAGAGTTGAAGGGGATTTGAAAGGGTATAGCTGACTTTGTACTAAAGGTTCACATATATGTTAATGCAGGGAAGAGATAGCACCACCCGTGCCGGCAGTAAAGTGCATACTTCAACAGCAGCACTGAAAATGTTCAGTTTGGTTTGTTAACCCTTGCTAAAGCATCCTTCATTGTAAAAGCAGATTTCTTGACATTTGTACAACATTAATGGACAATTGTCAACAGTGGGAAACAGTAACACTTGACTACTGGTCATGAACATTTATACAACATACTCCTGGTTAAGTTGCCTTTGCTGCGCTTGTGATCAGAAAGGCAGGATCTGTCATGTGCTGTTGCAGTGCGGAGTTCATCGGCCAAGTGAGACATGTCAGGCAGGAGTAGAAAAATTGGCAGTTATTCCTCTCCCTGCCTCATACAGTGTGTGACACAGTATTCCTTACTTGCTTCCACTCCTGTTTCCAGCTTAATTAACCTGTCTTCTCATAAACAGGACAAATTTCGCAACCGCGAAAATCTGGTTGCAATAATATGTACGTACCATTTTCATTAAGGTTTACAGATTGTGGAGTTAGATAAAATAACTATAAGAAGCAGATTTCTCAATTAAAAATGCTACTTGTTCATTTTTTAAAAAAACTGGCTTAAATAAATGCTCACTGAAACTAATAAAATATGTTTAGACACATACCTTTGTATATGCATTTTCTGTACATTTTAAATACCAGAGTAAACTGGTAGCAGCCATCTCCACTGCACTCATAGATAAAATATTCATTTTTGGATTAAAAAAGATTTGTGCTGTTGTATTTGCAAGTTCAGATGACCTATTAGCCAGGCTAGATATACTGGTTAGACACTTCCAGATTGCCATCTCTAGAAGGAACATGGAAAAGGCTTCCCATAAATACAAGCATATTCACAGAATACTTTCCAGATTAGCTCCAAAAGATCAACATATGGGGAATCCAGCACTGGAGATGCTTAATGAAGAGAGAAGTAGATAATATTGACAAGGTAAAGGGATTTGTTGGTTCTCATTCCTTATTCTGAAAAAAAATTCATATTTTCTAAAGTGTCCCAAATTCTCATTGATCTGCATTTTCCCAACATGGAAAATTATTCCAAACATATATAGGCAGCACTGAATTATAACTCTATGGAATGGCATCTTGAGAATGTCTTAGAAAGTAAATGTCTATTTAATTTACTCTAAATATGGGCAAGATGTGTCAAACTATCTAAAAATACAGGGTAACCCTACACAACTATCACCTGTATGTTGAAAATTGATTCACAATTGAATGATTGCATTTAGCAGCCTTTCTCTGGTCTTCTGGGAATTCTAAGCAGCTTATATATCTCCCTACCATGACACATACTATTATTTAGTGTGTGCTAGGTTTTCCTTTTGGCTTAAATGTAAGGGAATATATCATCTCAATTCCCCATCTGCATTTACTGTATGTGCGGGTGTGTGTGTGTGTGTGTGTGTGTGTGTGTGTGTGTGTGTGTGTATATATATATATATATATATATATATATATATATATATATATATATATATATATATATATATATATATATATATATATATATATATATATATATATATATATATTACTGTTTGTATGTATGTATATACACATATATATATATATATATATATGTATATATATATATATATATATATAGGTTTAACTTAAAAATGTTGAATGCTAAATGGTTGAAAATGAATTGGTCGAATGCACTATATTGAATGATCAAAATGTTGAAATAAAATAAGTCTAAACTCACAATGTCGAAATTATCGAATTTGCCCATTTCTGCACTGTAGTATGATATCGGAGTTGGTATATTAAAGTGGGGGGGTATAGGGGACACATCCCCCCACATGGGTGGTGCAGGGGGGCATAGCCCCCTGGAAAATACTAGAGGTGATCTCATTGCTTTTTCAATTAAATGATTTTAGACATTTTGATCATTCAAAGTATTGGGTTTAGATGTTATTTTGCGGGTCTATGTTAATTGTTCGAACATCGAAAATGTCGAACAGTACATGCTCGAGACCAAATGGTCAACATTTGGATGTTCGAACATAAAAAAAAAAAGAAAACACAGAAGAAAACACTTTAACAGTGTAGGCAGGGGAGCAAGCCCTGCACCCACCCACACCCCCCTACTTAAATATACCAACTCTGAGACTGCACTTCAGTACAGAAAAGGGAAATTCTCCCTATCTGCACCGTACAGTGCTGCTGAAAGTCTATGAGCACTCAAAATTTCAAACCTTTGGTCTCGACCATGTAACATTCGAAATTTTGAGGGTTCGAAGATTTGACAAGTACCCTATTTTTCAACCAAATGAACATCAGACATTATGGCATTCAACATTTTGAAGGTAAACCTACATATATATATATATATATATATATATATATATATATATATATATATATATATATATATATATATATATATATATATATTTATACACACACACACACACACACACACACACACACACACACACACACACACACACACACACACACACACACACACAGTGGGTACAAAAAGTTTACACACCTCTGTTAAAATGCTAGGTTTTTGTGATATAAAAAAATGAGACCACAATAAATCACTTCAAAATTTGTACCACCTTTAATGTGACCTATAACCTGCACAATTCAATTGAAAAAACAAATCTGTTTGAGGGAAAAAATATAAATAAAATAAAAAATGTACAATACGCTGGTTACATAAGTGTGCACACCCTTAATCTAATACTTTGTTGTGTGTTTACACCCTTAAACTAATGCTTTGTTGAAGCACCTTTTGATGTAATTACAACATTCAGTCTTCTTGGGTAGGAGTCTATCAGCATGGCACATCTTGACTTGACAATATTTGCCCACTCTTCCTTGCAAAAGTGCTCAAAATCTGTAAGATTGCAAGGGTATCTCTTGTGCACAGCCCTCTTCAAGTCCCCCCACAGATTTTCTATTGGATTTAGGTCTGAGCTCTGGCTGGGCCATTCCAAAACTTTGATTTTCTTCTGGTGTAGCCATTCTTTTGTAGATTCGGATGTATGCTTGGGGTCATTGTCATGTTGAAAGGTGAAATTCATTTTCACCATCAGCTTTCTAGCAGATGCCTGAAGGTTTTGGGCCAAAAATGACTGGTATTTGGAAATGTTCATAATTCCCTCCACCTTGACTAAAGCCCCAGTTCCAGCTGCAGAAAAGCAACCCCAAAGCATGATGCTGCCACCACTTTGCTTCACTGTGGGAATGATGTTCTTATGATGATGCAAAATGCTGTTTTTGTGCCAAAAGTACCTTTTGGAATTGTGGCCAAAAAGTTCAACCTTAGTCTGATCAGACCATAACATATTTTTCCACATGCTTTTGGGAGACTTGATGTATTGTTTTGCAAATTTTAAACAGGCATGGATGTTTTTCTTTGTAAGAAAAGACTTTCTTCTTGCAACCCTACCCCATAGTCCAGACATATGGAGAATACGGAAGATTGTTGTCACATGTAGTACACAACCAGTACTTGCCAGAAATTCTTGCAGCTCCTTCAGTGTTGCTGTAGGTCTCTTGGCAGCCTCCCTGACCAGTTTTCGTCTTGTCTTTTCATCAATTTTGGAGGGATGCCCAGTTCTTTGCAAAGTCACTGTTGTCCCATATTTTCTCCACTTTTTGACGACTGTCTTCACTGTGTTCCAAGGTATATCCATGCTGTGGACATTTTTTGTACCCTTCTCCTGACTGATTCCTTTGTAAGCTCTCTGCAAACTGGGGCTTTTGCTGTAGCAGGCAACTGAGTAAATGTTAGGAAAATCCTGCTAGGACAGCTGAACTTTATTTGGGGTTAATCAGAGTCTCTTTAATTGATGGCAGGTGTGTATCCAAGAAGACTGAATGCTGTAATTAAATTAAAAGGTGCTTCAACAAAGTATTAGTTTGAGGGTGTGCACACACAACAAAGTATTAGTTTAAGGGTGTGCACACTTATGCAATCAGCATATTGTACATTTTTTGTTTTTTATATTTTTCCCCTAACAGATTTGTTTGTTTTTCAATTGAATTGTACAAGTTATAGCTCACATTAAAGGTGGGAAATGTTTTGAAATGATTTATTGTGGTCTCATTTTTTTATATCACAAAAACCTGGCATTTTAACAGGAGCGTGTAAACGTTTCATATCCACTGTATGTATATATATGTATATATATATATATATATATATATATATATATATATATATATATATATATATACACACACACATATTTTACATGTGTGTATGTGGTGGTACCTGGTGAGCATATTCATGCCACACACTGCGCTTAAGTGATGCTTCAAGGCTGGCAACAGTGTTGCAGTCCTGGAGTCCATGCAAAAGAATACAAATAGCAAACCTGTTGAATCAGGAGCACTGGTGGTCCACAGTTTTGTGTGGAATACTACAATGATCAGCAGGGCTTCACATATAGCTCTCAATCTCTTATTGCAAAACATCTGGACAAAGGCCAACATAATGCGGGGACAATGACCCAGAAACAGGGATGTATTTGACATATATGCCCTATAGAAATGTGCTAGAATTACCAGAGGTTTGTTTTAAGATACATGTGGATTTGAAGTATGAAACTCAAACATACTTCTCAATCTCTTACAGCAAGAAATCTGGACAAAGCCTTAATTATTGGGGGACAAAGGCCCAGCAATAGGGATATTATTGAAATATTGCTCTCACAATATTAGAAAAAGTCAATAAAATAATAGGTTTTACATTAACATGAATTTTTCTGAAAAGCATGAAGTTTGAAACTCAAATGTCTCATTATTTTCTGATTTCATTCCACAATGACATGGCAATGATTTACCAGAAAATTAAAATTTTGTGAGGATAAGATCAAAAATATGAAACAAAAAATGTGAACATTCTGCAAAAATCTGGACAATTGATTATTCAAAATGTATGTAATATTGAGCCATATCAGCTCTGAGATCATCCCAGTGATATGAGGGAAAGACACAAATTTAATAAGGAACACATCTGGACATCCTTTGAATATCTAAGCAGTTGAGTGGCATGAATGCAAAGCATATGGTCCAAACACAGTACAGGACACTGTATCTACAGTGCAGAGTATTGTGATATTCCATTCCTGGCATTCTGTACTGAAGTTGTGTAAATGATCTGTAATGGTACATAGACTGCCATGTAAATAAACACTCAGGAGAAGAGTATGAATTGAACAGGGACACACAGATGAACTGTAGGAATGCACAGAGGGAAAGAGGACAGGTGAAAAAACTTAATACACAGCAGATGAGGGCATGTCAATGGAAGATGGTTGTAGCAGCAACACCAATCACATATCTATATGGTAAAGTAGGGACTGCACAGTAAAAATATGCATTATGTGACTGTCACACACAGTGACATTACAATGGGGAAGACCTCTCTGTGAGATAAACATCCTTACATGAATAAACTTGAGTACCCTGTTCAATCACAGCCTCATTTCAGGCTTTGTTCTTACCAAATGGCACACTGCTATGGTCATCCCACTCCACAAAGGGGGAGCAACTACAGACTCTGGGAACTACAACCCCATTAGCCTGATGAGTCTGATATGTAAGGCTATGGAGTGCATCATCATGGACCTTATAAATAAGGACATAAGGAATCTCCAAACTCTGGACCCCATGCAGTTTGGGTTTGTGAAAGGTAGATCATGCCTGCTCAATCTGAAAGACTTCTTTGAGTCTGTCATCAGAGCTGTGGATGAGGGCAAGGTAGTTCACACAGCCTACCTAGATCTTGCCAAGGCCTTATACACTATCCATCTCTCAGGAATCATAGATAGACTCACTAAACTAGGCACAAACCCCTATGTAATAAAATGGGATGCCAACTGGCTCACTGATAGAATTGCCACTGTGAAAATAGCTGTCTCCAAGTCTGACTACCAAACAGTTACAAGTGGTGTCCCACAGGGATCAGTCCTAGGTCCTCTCCTGTTTGGTATCTACTTCTCTGAAGTTCAAGTCAACACAAAGGGACTCTGGCTGATCATGTTTGCAGATGATTGCAAACTGGCAGCCATTATTGATTCTCCAACTGATGTAGACATTCTACAAAAAGGCCTCACTGACACCACTGACTGGTGCCAGAACCATGACCTTAAGCTCAATGCCAAAAAGTGCATTGTCATTGCCTTGGTGCCCATGAACTACCACATAGGTGGTAGTCCACTAAACACCAAAGGTGTGATAAGAGACCTGGGGACACAGGTTGACTGCAACCTCTCCTTGGATAACCACATTGCCACTGTAGTCAGAATGTCTTCCTATGCGGCACATCTCATTACAAAAGGGTTCTCATCCAGGAAGAAAGAGGTCATAATCCATCTCTACTCATCCCTCATTAGACCTATTATAGAATACAATGTCCCATTTGGTATGTACCTCACTAGACACCTACAACAACTGGAAAGGCCACAAAAATACCTCACTAAGAGGATCTTAGACCTTAGACACATGCCCTATATGGACAGACTCAAAAAACTCTAGATATATCGCCTACTTAGAGTCAATTTTTGCTTGACCTACAAAGCCATGTCTGACCCAGAGCTGCTAGATATGCTACACCTAAAAAGTCCCAATCCCTCCATGCCACATGCTCCAGGGACCTTATCCTCATTACCACAATAAACAGAATATGCTGGAGGGACAGGTTCCTAACCCAAGAGACTTCCCATACTCTGGAACAAACTTCTCATTCACATCAAGCAGAGCACTTCACTGGCTCTCTTTAAGAGAAATATTGATGAGTGGGTGGGCAATAGGACGTTTACCGGGGATCACTTCAGTGGCCTTGCTTGACAGGGGCACTGAGAAATAACTTTTTGTGGCATGATGCCAGAGAATCTTCTTGGGCTAGGCTTATATAGGCCCCAGTGCCATTAGCCTAGTACACACCTATGAACCTATGAACCTATAATGCAGAGGACATCTATCAGGGAACTGACATACAGTTGGGGTAGGGTGCATGTTGTGATTTTCCTGAATATGAGTATAATCTCAGCAGAGGTCTCCAGGAAATGGAACACAGGTAAAGGCTCATGGATAACATTAAAAGAAGCAACCACAAACATGGAAAATATCAGAATAATAAGAGCAGTAATCACATGCATCTGATATAACATATATGATATAGAGTGTTAAGAGATGATTCTGCAAAACTACACTTGAACAACTATTATGATATGTCCACATTGTATGAGGATAATCACACACACTGTCCTGGTACTGTAATATCTGCTGGAGGTGTCAGGAGGGACACTGTTCTACCTGTATGCATCATTATGAGCAATGCAGGCTAGTTGACGGGTATGCACATCATATATAATTTGCACAAAACACACTGTCACTAATTATATCTATGCCATTAAAGTTGTCAAACACCTATGTATGTAGTGTGTGCATCACCAGAACAGGTAGCAGGCATGCATCTGCTGTAACAACTTTATTGGTGTTGTGCACCATCAGACAGTCATGTTTATGCCACAAAAATAATTCCTAGGTATGGCCAATAAGCTGTGTGACAGCTCACTGTGACAAAGGAGGTAAACTTTAGTTACACATCAGTGGAAGATGTGTAGGGAGGTACATGAAGAAGGGTGCATTGTACTCAGTTATTGGTGTGATTAAGGCTGAGAACTATGGAGGTATTATGGCCTCTGATGTGGATGTCTTTCACATACTCAGTACTTGTGTTATATACAAGGGAGAAGTCAACACTGTTATTACATGCTGGAGGAGTTTCAACTTAAAATCTACCCCAGGACATTGGTCACACACGTACTGGTCTGATTATTTGGTCTGATGTCTACATTATCCTTGGGTTGTATGTTTGCTTTCCTAACATAACAAATCCACCCATGGTTTCTTTGGTATGTGTTGATACTGTCTGTATTATTCTAATATCACAGTTGCAGTCAATGTTTGCCCACAATCTGTAGTCCTTCAGGCAACTGTTTGGACGCAGGATGTCATCTGTGTTGTCTGTCACTCAACTAGTGGACAGGAAAGGGCCTATGAGACAGCTCTGATGTACAGGCCTGATCACTGGACCTGAGATATAGGTCATTTTACACATTTCAATATAGTGAGATGCCATGTATGTGATACACTGGTCTAACCAGTTGGTGATATAGCTGTTTATGGTCACATCTGACAGTGTTGATTGAATACCTCAGTGCAGATTTGCATCAAATGCCTTGACCTGGTCAAGTTCCACAAGATGACAGTGCTGTCATCATTCATGCCCTTGATGACTGCTTTGATGACATCTATCAGATGTACAGACATGATGTAGCATTAACAACTCACACAGGTCTGTTGCACACAGCTGGGATATTACTAATGTCCATTTAGAAAAGGTCCATGATGAAATGTTGGTCTACCTCATGGTTGAAGAGAGTCAGCATGTCTCTATACATGCAAGCATCAAGTGCTATCCACCCCCAACTCAAATGGATGCATGTTGAGCTATACCATTCTTCTGGAACATAGTCCATGTGGAGGGTGTGTTGAAGTGTGTAAGCAACCATATCAGGAAGTGGTATGTACTCAGTCATGCCATGTGCAATCTGTGATGTTGTCACAGCCCATTGATTCTGTGTGATAGGCCTCGATTAAGGTAAGACAGTGCATACAGCCTATCATGATTTGGCCTAGGGTTTAGACACAATCATCCATGCAGGTGGGTTTTGACACAATCATCCATGCAGGTATCATTGTGAAACTCTCCCAGTAGGGTATTAACCCTTACATCACTAGATGGGTAACCAATTGGCACATTAACAGAACACGTACTGTGAAAGTTGATAAATCTCACTGCACTAGTAGAGTTAAGGCTAAAGTATATGGCCTTTGGCTTACCAAGTTTGATTCTTGCATATTGGGTGCAATCATTGAGTCCACCAATGATGATAATATACTACAGGAGAAACTAACACAGACAAATGATTGGTGACAAAGCCACATGATCTACAAATAAATGCAGAAATGTGTCTATATGTTGTCTTTCTGAAAAAAAAATGGAATTCCATGCTAATTACAGCACTGACAACAGTCCTGCTATGATGAAACCCATTGATGCAAACACTATGAACACATGTAGATAACAATGTGAACTTCAACCATCACACTAGTATTGAAAGTCTATGTTGTGCACATCATATGTCAAGCCATTGTATTCAGATCATAGGGTTATATGATAGCACTGTACTCAAACCACATCAGAACACTAATTCTCTCTTTTGCATGTACCTTACCAGACAAATGCAGCAGCTGAAGAGACCACAGGCCTTTCTCATTAAGAAAACACTGGGCCTACAAACCATGCCATGATGTATGTGGATAGACTGAAAGCCATGTTACCGTAATATGTACCATATAGGATGAGGTGATTTCAGCCAGTCTCTGTCCCTGCTCTGGTGGGAATAATGCATATCCACAAATTTGATCTAGTTGATGACATCAGCAGTGCATGTTACCCACATGCTGGTGTAAGAGGCTCTCTGTAATGTCAAGCAAGAGCACAAGCACACACACACACACACACACACACACACACACACACACACACACACACACACACACACACACGCACACACACACTCGCACACACACACACACACACACACACACACACACACACACACACACACACACACACTTTACTGCAGTGAGAATAGAGCCCCTACCTAAGTACACAGACTACAGAATTCAGTACTTTACACAAGCACCACAGCTCAAGTCTGACTTGGAGTGTCTCAGACAGCACTTTATAGCTGATGACAACAGCAGTGTCTGTTGAGTAGAATATGGCAATAACAGTCTCCCACGTACTGGTGCAAAAGGCTCTCTGTAATGTCAGTCAAGAGCACAAACAAGCACATACACAGTTGACTGCAGTGAGAATAGAACCCATGCCTATTTAAGTACATAGACTACAGAACTCAGTACTTTATGCAAGCACCGCAGCACAAGTCCAATGTATACTGCAAGTCAATTTATAGTGGATGACTTCAGCAGGCCATGTTGGAGATAAAATGTTGGGAGGCCCGCATAAAGTGGATATGTAGGCATGTGCAAGTACCAAAATACTGTCAATCTATGGCATTGGAGCAGTAACTGTAGGATACACAATTATGCTATTCTGTCTACACACAAACACACACACACACACACACACACACACACACACACACACACACACACACACACACACACACACACACACACACGACTGCAGTGAGAACAGAACCCCTACCTAAGTACACAGACTAAAAAACTCAGTACTTTACACAAGCTCCATGACAAACGTCTGACATTTACAAGACTGGAAGTCAACTTATGGTGGATGACATTGGCAGGCCATGTTGGAAAGAAGATGTTGGGAGGCCTGCAAGAAATGGACGTGTAAGCATGTGCAAGTATCAAAATACTATTAATCCATGGCATTTGAGTAGTAACTGTAGGATACACGATTCTGCTCTTCTGTCTAAACACAAGCACACACACACACACACACACACACACACACACACACACACACACACACACACACACACACACACACACACACACACACACACACACACCTCAGTACTTTATGGAAACACCGCGGCACAAGTCTGACTTTTACAAGATTGCTGGTCACCTTATAGTGGATGACCTAGGCAGGGCATATTAGAAAGAAGTTCTTGGGATGCCTGCATATATTCATAGATTCATAGATTCATAAGAGGTTGCTAGCCTAATGACCCTAGGGCATTTACAATCAAAGCTATCTAAAAACACAAGTGCCCATTGACCATAGTTGGATAGTTGATGTTAGCTGTGTGATTTTTTTAAGCAGCACTGAGTGGTCATGTCCATGAGGGACATAGGTGCCACTCCAGGGATGGATTTACAATCACTCATTCAGTTGTCAATGATGGGTTTGAATAGGTTGGTTGAGGTACACTGCTTCACATGCAATGAGAGCCTATTTCAGAGGAGTATCAGTTGCTGGGAGATATGTCTGTCTCCCCATCATGTTCTGCTTATGTTATAGGCTAAGTTGAGATTATCTCATTTGATTTGCAGGTGTCTAACATTTCCAATAAGGCAGGGTCTGAGAATATTCTGTAGGCTAGGCACAGGTCACTTCTCAGCAGCCTGCATGATGCTGAGTACAGTGACAGATCTTTCAGTCTTTCCATGTGTGATGACCCACCACTGGACCAGTAATCAAGGAGCCTCAATCCCCACTGCTGGCAACAGTGGAGGAATGTTCAATGGGAGGCTGACAGGTACACATGCAGTATTTCCAGATGCAGCTTTTTGCATCAAGTGCAGTTCCCTTAAGAGTACACAGAGACCACAGTCATTCCAGGTCTGGTTTCTCCCTCTTTCTCCAGATCCCCAATAAGACTTCCCACTAGCACAGCAATACAGTTGGGTCCTTAGCTAGGGCTCCAAGCCAAGTCTTCCAACACTCTCTCTGTCCAACCAGTGCCTTGTTTCCCTGCCCAAGTAGCTGACACACATACTCTTGGAGATTTGTTTTACACACACACACACACACACACACACACACACACACACACACACACACACACACACACGGGAAAGGCTGGCATAGGTTTGCTAGCTATGCCCCATTCTACCTAATCTATAAGGCAGTTATTACTACCAGTCACTCCTTATCAGCTACTTTAAGGCCCTTAACAAGGGTGTCCAATCTTATTATATAATATTAATATTAACACAAATGGTAGTTTGACCATGAGCAAGGCTATTAAGTTTGGCCCACACAGTGTCACCAAATAAATATGTAAGTACTCTCAAAACTTAAATATGTCCACACAGATCAGCCACACTGCAATGATTAAATATATTTAGTAATAAACAATAAAAGAACAGGACAATACTAAATATATATATATATATATATATATATATATATATATATATATATATATATATATATATATATATTCACAGTGATATCAGAGTTCTAAACTACAGGAAATATTTAAAACAACATTACAGGACAGTCTCAGATAAATAAAGAAACATATCTAAATTAATCTTCACTATATTCCTTACTGAATCTAAAAGAATTATACTGTTCCCTAGAAACTTACTTCATTAGATGAATGGATCTTCTAGTTGTTGTCAGGTCCAAGACAGAATGTAGAATGCTCTGTATCACTAAGAGACTTCTAGGTCTTTAGGTTTAGTAAGTTTGCTTTTGTGAGCCTCAGCATATGTCGATCTATTGGTTGGGTCAGTACTATGTGTGGTGGGTGTAATGTTTATATTGTTGACAACCTGTTTGTTATTTTGACTGCTTTTGTTTGAGAGGCTTGCCTCCAGTGAGATTATTTAAAAACATTTCTCACATACAGTAGCTGCTTCTCTAAGCATTAGTTGGTCATCAGTGAATAGGAGACAATTTCTATATTGTGTAAGGATGGCCATATCTAGCAAGCTGGCAGTAGTGATCCAGGAAAAGTGCCCATCCATGGTTTCAGGTCTTTTGTAGGCGAGCTACAAAGGGATGGTGCAGCAGGGATTTACAGCAAACTAACCTGGGAAGTGGATAAGAAGAAGTCTACAAGGATGAAAGGTCTTATCCTTCCCTCCCAAAAAAAATCTATAAAAGTAATGATCTGAAGTCAGTCTCTCTTTTTATTTGAAGAAAGAGGATTTAGAACTGTATTTATTTTATTTTTAGAAATAAAATTATTTAGATGAAGGGATTGTTCTAAATATTTGTACTCTCACCATTTCTGTACTGGAATTTTGGTTTGTCCTGATGCATACTCCCTGTATATGGTCAAGTTAGAATGGAATTACTGGAGCACCCACCTGTGGGTTACCTTTGATTGTCTAATTTTGGTGCTGTGAGGGTAGAAACAAATCTAGGTCATGTATGACTGAATTCGTGCTCCTTGAGCCACTGAGTACTGGGCAAAGTTGTTGGGGAAGTTTTATAAAGCCTGCATTTATACAAGGCACTGCTAAATGCAGATGAGCAACAAAATGTATAGACTCAAAGAAAAGCGATTAAGCCAACTAAAAAGCTATTAGGCCAATACAGTAATCTCACTTTATGCTTCCCTGTGTGTTTTCCAACTTGTACAGACCAGGCTTCCTTTCTACTGTCACTTGACTTGCAGTCCCAGTCTTCCTAATCTAAAAACGTGCTTTAGTTAGCCAAAAGTGAAAATGTACCAGAAACAGATCAAATCAGAACTGACTTAATCTGAGCCTACAACTTTTACTGACCTCATTTTCCTAAGTGCACTTTCTACTTTTTCTAGTGTGAGGATTTCTTCCTATGTCTTTTACTATGTACTTATGGTAGTAGTATGGCTCCTGAAGGTGTTTTTTTTTTTCTTTTGGAAGCTTCTTGATGTTATCCATCCAGTTGCCCTTCATGTTCTCAGAAATGGAGAGCAGATTGATACTGGCATCCCTTAGGAATGGCATTTGCTAATTATCTTTGTGTTATTGCCTTACATTCCGATGGAATTTATTTGTGCATCATAGTTCTTTTTATTAATGTAAATGTTGGAATTTACAGTATTTAGCAAACATTCATATTGTGACATTTTTAACTAAGCCATGCTAAATTTTATTGTAATATATGCTCTTTATTATCCCAAGAAGGAACATTTCAGTCAGTTTTTCTACAAGAAGTACAGAACACCCTAGCTTGCAGATGACAAATGTAATCATGTGCGGATGCTTATCTGCCCTTTCTATTTTTTGAGTCTGAGCTTTTCTTGCACTTTGTATTTATTACTGTTCTTGCCTTTTTTCATTTTTAATATGTAAGTGTCTACAGCACATCAATCATATATATCTATTAGTACAGAAAGTTATACTATTAATTTAAGATTTATTACATCAGAATTTGTTCTTAGTTTTATGGTATCAACTTGTTTAATACGTACTATTGTTGCTAGGCTGGTAAATGTATCAAATATGGGAGAAGTATTATTTATCTATTTTTTTCATATTTGTTTCCTTGTTATGGCTAATAGACAGCAAAGAAGAGGGAATTCATCTTTTCTTCATAAGTAGATTTCTCCCCATTTCTATAGGAGCCCCCAAGGCTCGATTCTAGGCCCTCTCCTCTTCATCCTATTCAGAAATGATCTCAGCACAGCAACTAAAGTAGCCACAACCATCCAGTAAGCAGATTATGCTATTCTTATATGCTCTGCCCCAACACCCCAAGAACTACAAATAAAAATGCAATTAACCTTTTCTAGCATAGAAAATACCTCTCAGATCATCAATTAATTCTTAATCCAAACAAAACCAAAATTATAATCTTCAAAAACAAGAAATCCAAACATTGGAATGCCCCTCTTTCAATTTACTCATCAAACGGCATACAGATCGAACCCACAACTCATACCAAACTCATAGGAGTCACAATTGATGAGAATCTAACCATTGAAAAACATGTCTCCTTAACAATCAAAAAAGTACCCATCAAGCTTGGCACCTTATACCATACCTATCCCACAATGCCAGGCTTGACACAACCTGTTCTCACCTACTTTCATCCCTCCTTCACAACTTCCACATATTTACCAACCTTTGCAAATCAGACCTAAATAATCTAGAATCCTGCTATCACAAAATTGCTAAGTTTGCTTTGAATGCCCCATACCAAACTCACCACTGTACCGTATTCAGTCAAATAAAATGGCTTGAACTCCTTAACCTTCTGGCTCTCAACCAACTATCAATGCTTCATAAAACTATTCACCATCCCACTAATTGCCCTGCCCTCTCCAGTCTCATCCAACCAAATCGTAACCCCAGGACCCTGAGATCCTCCGATATATTTACACTAAAGGTCACCAAGTCTAATACTACCATAGTGACTGTCTCTTTTTCAATAAAATTGCCAGACTATGGAATAGTCTCCCCCCTGCAATAGCTAAATATCCACACTATCACGAGTTCAAACATCTACTAATAGACTATGTAACTAACCACTGGCTTTGCTTCTGGCTCACCACAGGCTAATCCTCCTAAGCTCACACCATGTACTGGCTACCCATCCAGGTAATTCTCATCATTGCCAAAAATTCTCCCTGATCCCACCCCAACTAAATATTCATTGCATTAATCCCATGCTTGCTACCTTGATAACACTGCTTAGAGCAAACTGTGTACAAGGTTAATTTATCACATCTCAAGTCCAACAATGCTTTCTGTGGATCAATTTCAGCCATAACTGTCTTATGTTGTTGTAAATATAATTGTGTGTTAATGTCTTAATTATTACTGTACAGTGAACAAATACTGTGTCTGACAATGTATAAATCATACTGTTGTGGAGCTTTTCTCCCCGGGCCTCCACTGAAAATCAGCTCCTGGTCCAGTCGGACCTTCCTTGTTAACAAATGCAATAAATACTTAGATGGTACAGTGTACAAAACTAATATTTTTGTGTTTGGTCAAAGTGCTTGACAAAACATTTGATTTTTTTCTCAATAATCTTGTTGTAATTTGCATTGACAGAAAAAATATGATTGCACTCAAAATTAATTTGTGATTATACCACAGATAAACCAGAGATAAAACCATGAGCATTAGGAAAACTTAAAAAAATAATGTCCAAAAATGAAGAAGGGCAAAACAATTTAACTTCAAGAATTTTTTACAGAGGAAAGCTCTCCTGAATCTCCTGATGTGGGAAGGCAAGGTCACCATACACACTACCAGCTTTTCAGTCATACCATCTCAAAGAAGGAAGACATCTCCAGAAAAAGAGAATCATTGCTAGTACATACTTGTGAATTGCACTGACAATGATTTCCTATCGAAAACAGTGATTGTTTTCCTTGTTTTGCTTCAGGCAAATGACATTTGAGGGATTTCAGTTATACCACCCATAGAGAAGCCTTAGTTTCACATTATACCTCCAAAAGGAATTATTATTTCTGTAATCTTTGCAATTTGCTTGAGTATATGAAAGGCATAATGAATGATTTTCCAGTTGAACACTTTCCAGAAAGATAATACTGTTTTTGCTACAGATTTAAAATTATTTCTTACCTTTGTCTGTGTATTCATATAGCAATAACCCATGGTAGGGTGTGGGTAAATCCAGCATTACCCACACCCAGCCATGGGTTATTGCTATTATTCAATGGTGTTAGGTTTGTATTGTGTTGTGTTTTATTGTTGTTATTTAGATTTCTGTTTGTTTTACTTTATATTCTTCCGCTTTTTTTGAGAAAAAATAGTTTCAAACTTTTTGTTCAAGTTTATTTATTTTTTTTTTGTTTTAATTTAAATAGAAGTTGTTTTTAATTTATTTTTCAAGAGATGTAAAGAGAGAATTATACAAGTAAATATAGTTTTTGAAGCTTTTAGTATGCATTTCACAGATGTTTTTGGTCCCTGGTGTTTAATAGTAGTTGCTGGTTTGCTTCCCTTATTTTACTGCTGCTGTGGTGATGTGAATGATACTGGTCAGAAATTTTTTTTTTCAGGCATTTGAACATATGGTTGCTTGTAGACAAATAAGATGGCTTCTAGAATTTCAGTGCTTTCTATAGTCGGCATCAAGTGCATCTTGTTTTGCTGGACTGAACAGTGGTATGATGCAAGTGTTGATAGGAGTTTTATGGGCTAACTGCTGTGGTTGGATTCAATTGACGTATTGAAGCCATGCCATATTCTCGTTTTTGCAGTGACTGTGTATTTTTGGGACTGAATTCCCTAGAATCTAGGGAGCCTGTATGCAAAGTCTTCCTTGTAATGCATTTAGTGGTTTCTGTCTTTGTATGGAAAGGTATTTTAATTGCAGCTTGCTGAACAGGAACCATTTTGCTGGAAATTAGTTTTTGTGATGGACCGGAAAATAATCTGTCTTTGCTGAATTTCTGTGGATGGGGATGGTGTTCATAAGGTAATATGTCATCGGTGATATTTTGTGTACAAGAAAAATCATGGGCATTTTTTATTTCTTTTTTTTTTTTTTTTTTGTAGTTTGATTTTTCCTGTACACACAACTTTGCGGCTGACTTTATAGCTTACGATTGCCTTCAGCATGTATAACATTGAAGTTATTTGTTACTCAGACTAATCATGTTTAGTAATCATAATGTTTCGTAAGTGCAAAAAAAGTGTGCAGGACTCGTCTGTACTGTGCTTAAAGAAGACCAACACTCGCGTTTTTTCAGTATGATTGTAAAAGTCAACAGGACAAGTTTTTCATTAATAAAGCTGTTGTCAGAAGTATCTTTTGGTTGGAGCAGTCTTTTAAAATTCTTGTGTTGATTTAGTTGTGGGTAACTATAATGTACTATGAACTGCTGTTACTGAAAAGGAGTTTTTCAAGGAAGACTGAGTGCTTTTGTACGAAATACCAGAGGTTCGTGATAGTCTGTAACTGTATTTTGCTGATGTTTTATTTTCATATTGAAGATTGTTGCATAGGAAAGAGCCACCACTCAATGATACTTTACTGGTCAGACCTTTCCAGTTGTTATATTGTCAGTTTACAATGGGCATGCTGGTTGTGCTGACCAATCAGTGTGCTCATTTTTGAATGTTAATGACGAGCCATTATTTTAATTTAAATTAAAATTAATTCAATTTGTTTAATTGTTCTTACATAAGAATTTCCAGAATGATTCTAGAATTACTTCTTCATCTTCATTCAGAATTTTGTACAGATCTGATAATATTACTTTGCTTTTTCTTATTATATAGTATTCTGAGTATGCATTTTAATTTTTTTGAAATATTCATTGCTGATTCCATGTATTTTAATATTAGCATATCTTCTTGTACTCTATGCATTAAGTAACTCTTCCTCAGCTAATTTATAATATTTTTATCCTTTTGTAAACCTAAACTGTCACACGTAATGAATATGATATGGAGAATTAGTTGTTTAACAATCTATAAAGTTTTGGAACTTTTAACTATATAACTAAACTGAAATAATTGTATGTACTGGTTATCAGTTATGGTGTAAATATTACACTGGAAATAATTAAAATTAATATTCAGATGTTAAACTGATTCATATGTATATCTTGGTTTAAAGTTGTAATATCCTTATCATTACCCTGATTAATACGTGGATCCTTTCAACTTGCTTTATATGATTTGTCTATACAATTAATAAGAAATTTAAACAGAGAAAGCAATGCACATATGTTTATTTCTGGTAGTTTTACTCTCTCCTTTCCTAAGTCCTTTTGAAACCTTTTCGAGATATATCTGGGAACCAGTGGAATGAGTGAAAAGCTTTAGCAATGTTTATTAGCATGTTCATTATTAGTAAATAAAACTACTGTTTGAATCATGTATCATATTGTGGGGAGCACATTTATTTTTATTAGATAACATCTATTGTAAAACATAAAGAACAGGTTTTTAGTACTGGTTATTAACTGATTGAAGTTTTCAACAATTTGGACAAAATTCACTTGTTTTATTAATTTTAGATTTGTTTTTAAAATAAACCCTAGTTATTCTGTTTGATTTCAATTAAATTCATGGTCATATGTTAAATAGAATTTCTGTTTTTCATGAATTATGAGAGTTCTTTTATTATTGAATTTGCATGTCAAAGCCTTTTTTAATTTTTTAAAATGTTTATATTATCCTTGGGTTGAATTCAGAAAAGGTACTGTGAGATGTACATGAGGTTTACATCTTCTGGTAACTCTTTTGAATTCAGATATAGTCCCAGCACATTGCTTTTCACAAAGGTAGCATGTCTCTCCAGCCATGTAAATGATAATATAGCAGTTCAGTGGACAAACATATGCTAATATGTGATACTTGTAGTTGAGCAAGTCAGGGAATCATTTGCCTGCTTAGAAGAGCACATCTGCTCCTGGCCACTTGTGGTAATGAACTTGGCCAAAAGACTAAGTTCATCATGGCAAAGGTAAGGGCTGGTGAGTTTAGTAGTCAGTGTTACATGAGTGTATTTGAGGGGCTGCATGTTTAGGTGTCTACCTGGGAGGTAGCAATATGGGGCTTAGTTAGGTGGTATGTTGTGATGAGTATGTGTATATGTGGGTGTGTGTGTTTAAGGATGAATGCATGAGAGTGTCTGTGAATGCATCTAGGTGGGGAGTGGTGTGTGTGTGTGTGTGTGTGTGTGTGTGTGTGTGTGTGTGTGTGTGTGTGTGTGTGTGTGTGTGTGTGTGTGTGTGTGTGTGTGTGTGTGTGTGTGTGTGTGCATGTGCATCTGTGTGTGTGTTGTATGTGTGTGTGTAAAGGTGGATTAGGGTGGCTGCTGTACTCCTACATATACCTAGACTAATGATAAAAGTCTGCAGAAATGGGCTGGGGGACTGCTATATACCAGAGTAAACTCTCACAATGTGGGCTGGCGAACACTAGATGCCATGAAAAACTCTCAACACATGGCTCAGGGGAACACTAGGCAGCAGGAAGAACTCTTCCTTTCATGTCTTAAAGGCACTGAGACTTAATGGGGATTGAGTTGGAAAGCACTCGACACCAGAAAAATTGTAGACAGCGTGCCTTAAAGATATTTAATTAAAACAAAAAAAAAAAATAAAATAAAACATGGTGCAGGTAACCACTTGACATCAGAGATAGTATTACAGCATGTGCAACAACAGCACTAAAAGAGAGTTGAACTGTACATTCTTGCCACAGCAAATTTCTGAACTAACTATTGTGCTAACTGAGAAGTCGGCGCAAAATGTGGTTTATATATATATATATATATATATATATATATATATATATATATATATATATATATATATATATATATATATATATATATATATATATATATATATAAAGAAAGAGAATATTTTGACATTGTTCAGTACCTGAAACAGTTCATGACATATAAGAAACAGGGACAATGATCAATAGGCATACCTGTCAAAGTTATACTACAGGATAGGATGTCAGGGAGAGATTTAACATGCCTCCTGTAAATTTAAAAAGTTGCAACCTAACAGCTTTTGCACTAATCTTGATTTATTTAGGTATATAAAGTGGGAAACACTAATGTCTGCTGTTCATAACTGTTTGAAATCATTCATAATGAACAAGGGCAGAAAAAAGGAGATGTTGGGGATGTTCTGACAGCACAATGAGAGGTATTAGGTACATCATATTTATATATGCGCGTGTGTGCATGTGTGTTTGTGTGTGTCCATGTGTGTGTGAGAGACAGAGAGGGAGAGAGAGAGAGAGAGAGAGAGTATGTGTCTATCATGTGTAGAATAATGAATGAGAGGATGCCTGTACTACCACAATGCCTGTACTACCACAATGCAACCACCACCACTGTTAACTTTATCAGGAAGTGTTGGTTTGCAAATTAGTCTATAATGAGGCCTTTTCTCATTTTGGCTAATGTGCCTCTGAATGAGCTAGTAACACATGAGATAGAGGTCCTTTTTAAATCATTACGCTTGTATTAAATCACTTATACCTGCTTTGTCAATAACATGCACTCATCAAAAAATAGTAATAGCTTTCATTCATATTTAGCATGCTTTGTAATACATTTAATATTATTGTTTTGTCTAGCTATAGTAGGTAAAGAATTTATAACCAGAGCAAAAAGTAAAGTGAACAATAGGCACTCATTTTTGTTTCCTTTTTATATCTATAACTTGTTATAAGAAAGCTCACACTTTAACATATTTTTTTATTAAACTGTACCAATTTTATTGAATTTCTAAATATTTCAGGAAAGCCACATTTCTATATCACTTGAATCAATATTCCCAAATTTGCATATGCTTTCTCTATATCAAATTTAAAACTGCAAGCTCATGTTGTTGTTGTTGCTGTAATCTATTATATATTATTTATTTTCTTACTATTACCTTGATTATTATCACATAGCCCTAGTTTGCTTATAAATGGATAAAAATGTTCAATTCTTCAGTGAATATTGATATAAATGCATATGGCCTGTATTTAATAGCAAGCTTAGTCTATATGAGGAACATTTAGTCAGAGGGGGTAATTCAATAAAGCCTACATGGAGCTATTCTCCATGTAGGCATAGTGTTGTGGTTCAAACACAAAGTTCGGAGGCAAAGCGATCCAGAAAACAAGTCTGGGGGTGTGCATGAGCCTCCCACCACTAAGTTGACAGGGATGCGATCGTGGAATGTAAATCACCTCATTTGCTGGTGAAAACCATGCAAATTAGGTGATTTACTGACCCAGGAAGCAGACAGGCAACCACGTAGGAGCTGTGTCTGCAGTAAAAATGTATGCGGGAGTAACTCTGTCTGTGACTTCAAAAAAGGAAACGAGGCTGTGACAACTAAAAGTAAAGCATGTATTAGGTGCATTAGGCATGCCAATGGCCAAAACTGTGGCCAGTGGCATGTAAAACTGATGCAAAATGTAAAAGATCAAAAGCTTTTTTTGGCAAATATGCCATGTTTAAGCAGAGCAGAGTGGTATGCAAACATGCAATCTTGCAAAGAATAAAATTAAAATAGTAAAAGGGGAGTATGAAAGGTAAAATGAATTTCTCCATTATACTGGCCAGCATGCAGACTCATGCAATGGCAGGTTACAGTGGTTACTAAGGACATGGGCTCTTGTGTAGTGCTTTAACTAGGGTATATTCAGGTAGATGCAAATGAGCTAAGTTTACTGAATTGCAAGATAGGCCACTTTGTCCGCAGGGACGTAACCATGTAGAGACTACAATGTGGTGGTGTAGGCAGAAGTGGCAGCTGACATGAAAATGGGGTGTGTCATGCTTTGTGTAAGCACATTGGAGCTCAGTGCCTTCTGTTTGCACTCAGCTAAGCACAGCTAAGCAGGGTTGTGTGTCTGAGGCTGCTTAGCTGTGCTTAGCTGGTTAGAGAAATGCTGAGCATGCTCATGTATAGGGGAGGGCCCTTTCTGCTTAGCAATGTTTACACTAGCTCTACGGGATTGCATGTAGCAACACAAGGCTTAAAACTGGAGGAGATTGGGAAAAAATAAAAAGGAAATAGCAGACAAAATGACTAATATGGCCTCTGCCATTTACAGAGGGCCATTCAAACCTCTCAGTAATATAGCTGCCAGCTGGAATATATCATAGCCAATCACACAGGCTGCATCTGCAGCACACCATTATAAAGTATGCAGACACCCTTCAATCTAATTTCCCCACAACATACTCTGCATCATTGGCATACACACTTGGGAATTTTAACTGACAAAATGATAGGGGCTGCTGCTGCTTTGCTACATCTCTACGTGCTACAGACTGAGGGCAGTGATGAAGATGATGCTGACAACTGGCCCTGAATGAGGAAGAGCAGAATGTTCAGGCCCAGGGTAACCTTTCAGGGGCTACATGAGTTGGAAATAGTAGAGCACTACAGGGTGGACAGGGACATACTACAGCAACCCACTGAGATCTGTCACCCTCACCTCAGACCCAGAGCCAACAGAGGGGAACCCATCCCAGTGGAAGCAAAGATATGTGTAGCCTTAAGAATACTAGCTACAGGTACTTTCCAAAGACCTACTGGGGACATCATGGGGATCTCACAGGCATCCACATCCAGGATACTCCACCAGTTCCTGGATGTCATGCTAACTCAAGCCAGTGAGCACATTTATTTCACCAACACCTCTGAGTAAAGGACTAGCATATGCATCTCTTCCATCATGTAGCACACTACCCGGAGGTACTGGGTGCCATAGACTGCACTCATGTGCACATCAAAGCACCACCTGGTGAGGAGGGTAGAGTCTACATCAACTGCAAGGGCTATCACTTCATCAACTGCCAGGTTGTGTGCAACGCACAGGGCATTATCCTCAGTATGTGTGCTGGCAGCCCTGGCAGTTATCATGACTCCCATATCTGGCATGCATCACAGCTGTACCAGGCATTTGCCAGAGGGGACATTCCATATGGCCATCTAGTGGGGATACTGGTTATGCACTGGAATCGTGGATGATGACACCCATCAGAAATGCACATGCATACACTGAAGAATGCCATAATGAGGCACATGCACAAACTAGGAACGTCATAGAGCATGTGTTTGGGATGCTCAAGCCATGGTTCTGCTGCCTTAATATATCTGGTGGACCCCTGCAGTACTCTCCAGCCACATGTGCACACATGTTCATAGTATCTGCCATGCTACACAATATAATCATGCAGAAACAGCTGTGGCATTAACATCACAGGAAGGAGAACACAGATCCCCACCATTGCCAAGGTCACCACAGGCAGAAGGAGACTCGGAGGACAACCCCCCTCAGCCTGTCCCTGTAGGCAGATGTAGGCATGCCCAGTAAACCCTGTCCTTGGCAAAGAGGCAATGCATAGCACATACACTAGC
>NC_056725.1:437625188-437672688 GCF_019279795.1 Protopterus annectens
GCATATCCCCTGTGGCTGTCTTGCCTGTGTGTATGCAATGGTTATACCATTTTATGTGGCTGTTCCACTCTAACTCCCCCTTTGCCAACCTAGTCACGGCCCCTACAGATGTCATCCACCTTGCAAGCACAGTTGCACATTTCCTAACAGAAAGGCACTGTGGCGCATGCAATAGTCAAGTCAGTCTGTATTGTACCTAACTAGATAGGTAGGTCTTCTAATCAGAAAAGTGTCAACTATGTGTGCATGTGTGTCTCAATGCATGTCCCCATGCAGCATTGTTTGTGTGTGTTTCAGATGGCTCCACCATGTTCAGGGCCTGTGAACCCCCACTGGCAATCCTAACAGCTCCTGCAATTGTCACCCACTTTAATAGTAGTGACAGACACTGCAACACTATAGTAGCTCTGTGGTGCTTGTGTTATGTATGTAGCAGTATTGTTTGTAAAACTAGGCAGGTAGAGGCTCTACTCTCAACAAGGGCAGGTCATGATTGTATATGTGTGTATGTGTGTGTGTGTGTGTGTGTGTGTGTGTGTGTGTGTGTGTGTGTGTGTGTGTGTGTGTGTGTGTGTGTGTACATCCCCTTGCAGCAGTCTAACTGTGTTATGGACACCAGCATACCTCTCAACCCCTCACAGAAAGACATCTGGTGAAAGCCGTATGAAAAAGTGGGACAAAGACCAAATGTTGAGCACAAACTTCACATATTGCTGTGACATGCATGGAAAGTAGATACCAGAACAGGTTGTGCATTTGAATGCACTTTCCAAAGGGTATGTGCTATTACATGACGGTATCCATCATTAATCTGTAATGTTAGTCTGTCATGATTTTAAAACAGTTTTCCAGAAAACCACAATGATATGACAAATGGAGGTAAAATTTGTATCAAACATCTGGACAATCTGCAGACATATAGGTCACAGGTATGGCCACCATCTGTACCAACCTGCAGATTGCAGTCCATGTTTGGCAAGGTGTGACCTGTGATAACAACTGAAACAATAAAGAGGTCCCAAGAGTGTAGGACAACAAACATTTCATACAGTTGTCTACTAATTGCATAGAACAGTTAATGCATATTAGAAGCACTGTAATGTCATGACAAATAGCGTAAGCTCAGGTAATGTCACACAAATAAAGTATCATAGTAGCAAACCAAAGGAAGTCCTGTATGTTGCACTTGCCGTGGGTATTGTATGTCCTGTCAACTGTCATGTTACTACAAGACATGTCCCACAGACCACATTTGATAAGGTGGTAACCACAATCTGTGTCACCTATGTGTGTGCAGTATGTAGACATATGAAGACCCTGCAACTACCTGCTTCTCCCAATTACCCACATATATATATAGGCATGAATGCTAACTGCCACCTCCCACATACGTAGGTGCAGCCTAAGGCTGTGTCAACTGTAAGTATTCTGCAGTCGGTCATTGACCCACAAACAGCTGTTTACATACTGCAATGGGCCATACAGTGGGTATGGAATGCTGTCAAGGTCCTGGCCTCAAGCTGAATGCAAATAATATCATCATGCCATATGGTAAGGACATATCCCCAGTATTTCCCATATCAACACCAACCCCATAAACAGACAGACTGTGATGACAGACCTGGGTACTCAAGATGGCAGCAATGTTGCATTCAGGCAACAAGTAGTGGCAGTGGTCAGGAATTGCTTGTATGTAATTCACCATATGGGTAAAGGGACCCCATCCAGAAAAAAAAGGTGGACATTACTTCTGAATAGTTCTCTGTCAGTACAACAATATATTAGCAGCATTGCCCGTCCACTATGCACCTATGCAGACATCTGCAGAAACTGTAAAGTCTATGTTAACACCCACAAAGGTCAGCCATGGCTCTCAACACCTGTTCCACAGAGACAGCCTGGAATCAGTACTGGCCCACTGGTCACCAAGCAGGTTGTCCACAGGTGTCTGTGGTATGCCTACATGGCAATGGTGTGCTCAGCCCTTCAACAGCTGCCCCATTTGTAAGAGTATAACTCTGTGCACATTCCTGGCACAAGAGGCCTGACTCTCATATGAGACAGCAAAAACACATGCTGGAGAGTCAGGTTTGGCTCCCAGAGGCTGCCCTGTGTCAGGACTACACTCCCCAAACATGTCAAACACAGTACCATGCATACCCTCATCAACTGCATCTAGGTTGTGGGAAAAAAATCTGTCCCTGTGGTTCAACCTGTGTCCAGCAATGGAAGGGGCATCAGGTACTGCTTGATGAGTCTGTTGGGGATAAAGCAATGGCTAAGCTTGTGAGGGACCCAGGGCCAGTACTCTAGTAACCTCCTCTGTTTCTATGAACCTGTGGTCCAACAGAACACCCAGGTAACATGTATGAAGGCTAGCTGGCTATGTCAAGGGGTATGCATGCAAGGTTACACTGTCTGCCCCCATTATCCCTCACAAACTGTTGCATGCATATGCATCTAGGTAAACATGTACATATACAGCCATACCTTGGTGATGAAAAGATCACTTGTTTCCACTCCACCACACTCAGCTTCAGTAATGTCAACAGCTCCCCAGGCTGTACACACACATACACCTGGAACAGAAACAGAATAAGATATGTGAGACAACAGTCAATCAGCTGTACTAACAGCAATAATGCATCATAGCAGAAAGGTACATACACTTCGATGTGTACCCATGACAATTGCCAGCAGACAGCACCTTACACGGCAGAACATTAATACACTACACACTGGCATATATTCACCCTGTACATCAAGCACATTTTAGCATGTCCTTGCATTGATGGTATTGATAACAGGGATGTGGCAGGCATCATCACATGCACAGGGTGTGGTGTGGGGTTGCCAAAGAATTAGATTTGTCCATACAGTTGACATCATGTTTGTGTGTGTCTAGAGGATTGGTGCTCAGCTGGACCATGGAGAGGAGCTGTGTGTGCCTGGTGGTGACCTGCATGTGATAGTGCTGTGTGAGTGTGTAGCAAGCCATGTGCTAGCCCTACATGAGGGTATATTGGACAGCAGTGGACTGTGCATGGCAGGATGTACAGTTTGCCATCTCTGTTCACGGAGATGGGAACTGGTTCTGCCAGGAGTGTCACTGACACCACCAGGCTCAAGGCCAGGTGCAGTACTACTTCCTGACACTCACTGCTGTCTGTTGGATCTGTGCCCTTCAAAGGAATGATCAGGACCATGTGCCCATGGCCTGCAATTTTGTAGTGTGGACAGCACCCTCCCTTCGATAGTGCTGGTGGTACTGCCACTATGGGAGTGAATGTGAATGAACGCGTGGGCTCTCAGCTAATGTTGTTGCTGACCTATGTCCACTTGTCCGATGCCCTACTCCCACCACATGTTTAAGCACAGACATCACAGAGTTGAGCACTGACAATGTCTAATCCCACCGTCTATCCATGACATCAGCAAAATGAAGTAAAGAATTACCAGTGCCATGGAGGTCATCACATATGGCAGGAAGTGTTGCATACATGACCCTGAGCATCCATTTGGTGTACCATTAACAATGTGCCTGCACTCCCATGATTGCCCAAAACATATGTCAGGTGACACCTGCTGTGACACCTCTGATAGGGGCTGGATGGGCAGCAGTCCTCCTTCATGCATCCCTGTCAATCTGCCTGTGTGAGACCTCACCAGGTCTCTGACTATGGATAGTGTCTATACTCACAGATGCCATAGTCACCACACTAGCCTGTTTGATGCCACCACCCTCTGACTGTCCAATATCTGTGGCTGCTAGGGACTGGGTATATGTAGGCATACTGACCATATGCAGAGACCAGTGGGATGTCAACCAATGGTACAGATTCAGCCCCCAGCAACCCCACTTGTGCTTCACTATGACCATCATCATCATCAGAGTCCAATAAGACACTGACATCAGGTTGTGAGGGGGAGAGACCCCAACCCCCATGTTCAACTATGAGATGAAGACAACATATGTAAATTACTACCTGCACTATAATGTTTGCTGACCCCCCCCCACACACACACACACACAAACACACATACAGGTGAGGTGGCACAAAGGAGTTATACAGGCCACACTTTCTGAATGATGACATGCATGACACTCATTCAGACCAGAACAGACACACTCTGGATGGGCCCTCAAGAACATGCAGTGCAGTTACTTCCAGTTAATGTTGCTACTACTATACACCTGTGAGATATGTGAGGGGTGGGAGTATCTGATGAACCTTCACCTAGCACACAGTGCACCTGTGTACGCAATACTAATGTACCCCTGTATAGCACAGTAGCGACACCTATACAAAAGTATGTGCCAATATGTTACAGCTCCTGTGAATAGGATCCCATGATGACCAATGTGATGCATCACAGTTAATCCCACAAGTGAACATGCACATATTGCAATATGGCTAAGCATAACAGTGGTGTGCATGGAAAACTGGCTGCCCTCAACATGCCTAGGGTATTGGTGAGCCACAAAAAGACAGTTTCACACTCACCAGCTTCAGGTTGCTGTTCCCCAGCCACTCCAAAGGTACCTATGTAGTTGTGGTGGAGAGGTATTTTCAGCACACACACATGTGGCATTGGTACAGGATAATATGTGCAATTATGAACATGTACAGTACAAGCTGTGATACTATCCAAACTGCTGACATTCACAATAGGTGTGCACTTGTGTGCTTTACAAAACCCAACCCACAAATCCAGTTTGACCTGACATATGCATCCAGGTATGCAAAGGCTGCTACATTAACTTGATGCCCACTGGGGCCTTACCTGGATGCTCCTTGGCTGTTGACTCTGTGCCACCCACCTCCTCGATATATGTAGTGATGTTTTCCTGGGAGAAGGTGGTTTCACCAAGGTTTGTGAGGAACTCCTCAGTGGCTGTGAGTGGTGCTTGAGTAGCAGGCCCTCCACCTGTGTCATCACGGTCCCAGGCCACAGCTGCAGCTCTTTGCCATGCATTGTGTACCACATCTATGGCATGGTGTCAGACCTGTTCGTAGCTTCTGTTCCTGTGGCCCACATTTTGACTGCCGCTACCAGTTCTGCCCACAAAGCAGTGCATTCCTGCAGGTTTTTCTGGCTCCTTCCCAACAGTACCCTGTGATGGAGTCTGATGGCATCGATAATTGCCATAGTCTCTGCTTCTGAGAATGGCGGATTCCATCTGCAGTACATCCCACCTAAAAGGCATGAACAGGGGAACACATCACAGGACCGCATACATTGGCCACTATTATGTACAGACCTTGCACATCCACTTTTACTAGCACTATCCACTACTAACACCCACATCATACCACTGCCATCTGTCAGTATAGTATGTGTGTGGATATTGTCAACATACTGGCATTACAGCATGCGTTGCCACTCCGATCCTGATATTTCATGTTCGCCCCAATGAGGACCATTAATGTGCATAATCCTCCATTCATCATTCACATCACACAGCACATGCAGCAGCTGGGGACATCACAGAGTTTCCCCACCAAGGAATACCAGGCCATAAAACATCTACTAAGCTATAAGGCCAACCTTCTACCCCGGTGCTATTACATACTCCTCAGGAGTGACTTCACTGTGGCATGCAAAGCAATCACGGACTCCACACTGCTGGGACTGCTGCACAAGTGCAAGTTATGCTCCACTGTGTTAACACACACACACACACACACACACACACACACACACACACACACACACACACACATACTCTCAACCTGATGAGTGACCTGTACTGGCCTTGTTGGCAGCTCACATAACTGTCACACGCAATCACCTTGTGGTGGAATGGTCACCCTGTTCATATCAGGCAGGGTAGCTGCCTAAACCTTTGCAGGCGTAACCTGGTCAAATGGATGGTTAACAGCACATACACCCTTGGGATACCACCTGTGTCGCTGGTGGACAGGGACATCAGCTGCTGGGCTAACATGTGGTCTAGACATATGGCTGCTCAAGGCCCATAGCCTAGTAACCTGGGATGGTACCAGGACTACCAGAAATGGCATGACTGCTGTGGCAGATTGTATGTGTCCACACACATCACTGCCATTGAATGCTGGGTGTCCCCTATGGGAAACGTTACAGTACCATGTCATCCAGCCTAGATCTGACAAATAGATGAGTGCTACTACAGGTGCATGTAGACATTCTAGGAACATCTGAGGTACACATGCTGATGCTCAGTATGTATGCACTGCTGCTGAGCCAGAGCCAGCATCCCCCACTACTACTACTTACAGTGGATATAAAAAGCGTACACACCCTTGTTAAAATGCCACATTTTTATGATATAAAAAAATGAGACCACAATAAATCATTTCAGAATGTTTCCTACCTTTAATGTGACCTATAAACTGTACAATTCAATTGAAAAACAAACAAATCTATTAGGAGAAAAAAATATAAAAAATAAAAAATGTACAATAACTGGTTACATAAGTGTGCACACCATTAAACTAATACTTTGTTGAAGTACCTTTTGATTTAATTACAGCATTCAGTCTTCTTGGGTAGGAGTCTATCAGCACCTCATATCTTGACTTGGCAATATTTTCCCATGCTTCCTTGCAAAAGCACTCCAAATCTGTTAGATTGTAAAGCCATCTCCTGTGCACAGACCTCTTCAGGTCAGCCCACAGATTTTCTATTGGATTTAGGTCTGGGTACTGGCTGGGCCATTCCAAAAGTTTAATTTTCTTCTGGTCCATTCTTTCGTTCATTTGGATGTATGCTTGGCGTCATTGTCATGCTGAAAGGTGAAATTCCTCTTCATCTTCAGCTTTCTAGCAGATGCTTGAATGGTTTGGGTGAAAACTGACTGGTATTTGGAACTGTTCATAATTCCCTCCACCTTGACTAATGCCCTAGTTGCAGCTGAAGAAAACCTCAAAGCATGATACTGCCACCACCATGCTTCACCGTGGGGATGATGTTCTTTTGGTGATGTGTAGTGTTGTTTTTGTGCAAAACATAGCTTTTGGAATTGTGGCCAAAAAGTTCAACCTTGGACTCATCAGACCAAAACACATTTTCCCACATGCATTTGGGAAACTTGATGAATTGTTTTGCAAATTGTAGTTGGGCGTGGATGTTTTTCTGTGTAAGAAAAGGCTTCCATCTTGCAACCGTACTCCACAGCCCAGACATATGGAGAATACGGGAGATTGTTGTCACATGTAGTACACAACCAGTACTTGCCAGAAACTCTTGTAGCTCCTTCAGTGCTGCTGCAGGTGTCTTTGCAGCCTCCCTGACCTGTTTTTGTCTTGTCCTTTCATCAGTTTTGGAGGAATGTCCAGTTCTTTGCAACATCACTGTTCTCCGATATTTTCTCCACTTTTTGATGGCTGTCTTCTCTGTGTTCCATGATATATCCAATGCTATGGGCATTTTTTGTACCCTTCTCCTGACTGATACTTTTCAACAATGAGATCTCTTTGATACTTTGTATGCTGTCTGTGAACCATGGCTTTTGCTGTAGCAGGCAACTGAGTAAATATCAGGAAAATCCTACTGGGACAGCTGAACTTTATTTGAGGTTAGTCAGAGTCTCTTTAATTGATTTCAGGTGAGTACCTAAGAAGACTGAAAGCTGTAATGAAGCAAAAGATGCTTCAACAAAGTATTAGTTTATGAGTATGCACACTTATTCAATCAGCTTATTGTACATTTATTTTTTATATATTTCCCCTAACAGATTTGTTTGTTTTTCAATTGAATTGTATAGGTTATAGGTCACATTAAAGGTGGGAAAAGTTCTGAAATGATTTATTGTGGTCTCATTTTTTATATCACAAAAAACTGGCATTTTCACAGGGATGTGTACACTTTTTTATATCCACTGTATAACCTGCTATCTTGCTGCAGATGCTCATCAGGTATGCTAGCCATAGCTGTCAGGCAATCAGATACAGGTGTGGAGTATGCACTGACCTAGCCAGAGTATGTCAGGAATGGTCAGGGAGACCTGGACAATCTGTGAAATAATCCTGTATGACATTGGCAGACTGAGAGGGGTTCAATGACGGTGCATGATGTGATATGCCAGCTGCATCTACCAGTATGTACTGTCAGTGTGATGTCCCTGCACTGACCCAGTAATCAAGGAGCCTCAATCCTCACCACTACCACCAGTGAGGGACGTACACAATGGAAGGATGACAAGTACACACACAGTAAAGTACAATTATCCTTCAGAGCACACAGAGATCACAGTCAGTCTGAGGCTGGTTTCTCCCTCTCTCTCCAGATCCCCAATAAGACTCCCCACTGCACAGCTATACAGTTAACATCTCAGCAAAGCAGCCATGCCAAAGCATTCCTCACCCTCTCTGTCTGACCAGTGCTTCGTGTCTCTGCCCAAGTAGCTGACACACACACTTTAAGATTTGATTTATGAATCACACACACACACACACACACACACACACACACACACACACACACACACACACACACACACACACACACACACACACACACACACACACACACACACACACACACACACACACACACACACTCTCAACCTGATGAGTGACCTGTACTGGCCGTTGGCAGCTCACATAACTGTCACACGCAATCACCTTTTGGTGGAATGGTCACCCTGTTCATATCAGGCAGGGTAGCTGCCTAAACCTTTGCAGGCGTAACCTGGTCAAATGGATGGTTAACAGCACATACACCCTTGGGATACCACCTGTGTCGCTAGTGGACAGGGACATCAGCTGCTGGGCTAACATGTGGTCTAGACATATGGCTGCTCAAGGCCCATAGCCTAGTAACCTGGGATGGTACCAGGACTACCAGAAATGACCTGACTGCTGTGGCAGATTGTATGTGACCACACACATCACTGCCATCGACTGCTGGGTGTCCCCTATGGGAAACGTTACAGTACCATGTCATCCAGCCTACATCCGACAAATAGGTGAGTGCTACTACAGGTGCATGTAGACATTCCAGGAACATCTGAGGTACACAATAACAGAGAGCAGTGCATATGTGGTGTAGGGTGACCTCCTCATAGGTGTCTGACATCTGCAGTACCCAGATGTTTGCAGAATGGGTACATGTGTCTGCTAGATGTAGAAGCCCTGCCAGATAAATGTGCATTTCCATATACCAGTCAGACAATACATGATGGTTGTCCACAGTGTTTGGGGAATGTGTCTGTGATATGCCAGACCCCAGGGGAGACAGTAATGGTACATGAATATCTGGTACTGTATCCATTCCCTTACAATGAATGCTCAGTATTTATGCACTGCTGCTCAGCCAGAGCCAGCATCCCCCACTACTACTACTTACAGTGGATATAAAAAGTGTACACACCCTTGTTAAAATGCCACATTTTTATGATATAAAAAAATGAGACCACAATAAATCATTTCAGAATGTTTCCCACCTTTAATGTGACCTATAAACTGTACAATTCAATTGAAAAACAAACAAATCTATTAGGAGAAAAAAATATAAAAAATAAAAAATGTACAATAACTGGTTACATAAGTGTGCACACCATTAAACTAATACTTTGTTGAAGCACCTTTTGATTTAATTACAGCATTCAGTCTTCTTGGGTAGGAGTCTATCAGCACCTCATATCTTGACTTGGCAATATTTTCCCACTCTTCCTTGCAAAAGCACTCCAAATCTGTTAGATTGCAAAGCCATCTCCTGTGCACAGACCTCTTCAGGTCAGCCCACAGATTTTCTATTGGATTTAGGTCTGGGCACTGGCTGGGCCATTCCAAAACTTTAATTTTCTTCTGGTCCATTCTTTTGTTCATTTGGATGTATGCTTGGGGTCATTGTCATGCTGAAAGGTGAAATTACTCTTCATCTTCAGCTTTCTAGCAGATGCTTGAATGGTTTGGGTGAAAAGTGACTGGTATTTGGAACTGTTCATAATTCCCTCCACCTTGACTAAAGCCCTAGTTCCAGCTGAAGAAAAGAACCTCAAAGCATGATACTGCCACCACCATGCTTCACCGTGGGGATGATGTTCTTTTGGTGATGCAAAGTGTTATTTTTGTGCAAAACATAGCTTTTGGAATTGTGGCCAAAAAGTTCAACCTTGGTTTCATCAGATTAAAACACATTTTCCCACATGCATTTGGGAGACTTGATGCATTGCTTTGCAAATTGTAGTTGGGCATGGATGTTTTTCTGTGTAAGAAAAGGCTTCCATCTTGCAACCGTATTCCACAGCCCAGACATATGGAGAATACAGGAGATTGTTGTCACATGTAGTACACAACCAGTACTTGCCAGAAACTCTTGTAACTCCTTCAGTGCTGCTGCAGGTGTCTTTGCAGCCTCCCTGACCTGTTTTTGTCTTGTCTTTTCATCAGTTTTGGAGGGATGTCCAGTTCTTTGCAACATCACTGTTCTCCGATATTTTCTCCACTTTTTGATGACTGTCTTCTCTGTGTTCCATGATATATCCAATGCTATGGGCATTTTTTGTACCCTTCTCCTGACTGATACTTTTCAACAATGAGATCTCTTTGATACTTTGTATGCTGTCTGTGAACCATGGCTTTTGCTGTAGCAGGCAACTGAGTAAATGTCAGGAAAATCCTACTAGGACAGCTGAACTTTATTTGAGGTTAGTCAGAGTCTCTTTAATTGATTTCAGGTGAGTACCTAAGAAGACTGAATGCTGTAATGAAGCAAAAGATGCTTCAACAAAGTATTAGTTTATGAGTGTGCACACTTATTCAATCAGCTTATTGTACATTTATTTTTTATATATTTCCCCTAACAGATTTGTTTGTTTTTCAATTGAATTGTACAGGTTATAGGTCACATTAAAGGTGGGAAAAGTTCTGAAATGATTTATTGTGGTCTCATTTTTTATATCACAAAAAACTGGCATTTTCACAGGGATGTATACACTTTTTTATATCCACTGTATAATCTGCTATAATCTGCTGCAGGCTGCAGATGCTCATCAGGTATGCTAGCCATAGCTGTCAGGCAATCAGATACAGGTGTGGAGTATGCACTGACCTAGCCAGAGTATGTCAGGAATGGTCAGGGAGACCTGGACAATCTGTGAAATAATCCTGTATGACATTGGCAGACTGAGAGGGGCTCAATGACGGTGAATGATGTGATATGCCAGCTGCATCTACCAGTATGTACTGTCAGGGTGATGTCCCTGCACTGACCCAGTATTCAAGGAGCCTCATTCCTCACCACTACCTCCAGTGAACAACGTACACAATGGTAGGATGACAAGTACACACACAGTAAAGTACAATTACTCTTCAGATCACACAGAGATCACAGTCAGTCTGAGGCTGGTTTCTCCCTCTCTCCAGATCCCCAATAAGACTCCCCACTGCACAGCTATACAGTTAACATCTCAGCAAAGCAGCCATGCCAAAGCATTCCTCACCCTCTCTGTCTGACCAGTGCTTCGTGTCTCTGCCCAAGTAGCTGACACACACACTTTAAGATTTGATTATGAATCACACACACACACACACACACACACACACAACACACACACACACACACACCACACACACACACACACACACACACACACACACACACACACACACACACACACACACACACTCTCAACCTGATGAGTGACCTGTACTGGTCGTTGGCAGCTCACATAACTGTCACACGCAATCACCTTGTGGTGGAATGGTCACCCTGTTCATGTCAGGCAGGGTAGCTGCCTAAACCTTTGCAGGTGTAACATGGTCAAATGGATGGTTAACAGCACATACACCCTTGGGATACCACCTGTGTCGCTGGTGGACAGGGACATCAGCTGCTGGGCTAACATGTGGTCTAGCCATATGGCTGCTCAAGGCCCATAGCCTAGTAACCTGGGATGGTACCAGGACTACCAGAAATGACCTGACTGCTGTGGCAGATTGTATGTGACCACACACATCACTGCCATCGACTGCTGGGTGTCCCCTATGGGAAACGTTACAGTACCATGTCATCCAGCCTACATCCGACAAATAGGTGAGTGCTACTACAGGTGCATGTAGACATTCCAGGAACATCTGAGGTACACAATAACAGAGAGCAGTGCATATGTGGTGTAGGGTGACCTCCTCATAGGTGTCTGACATCTGCAGTACCCAGATGTTTGCAGAATGGGTACATGTGTCTGCTAGATGTAGAAGCCCTGCCAGATAAATGTGCATTTCCATATACCAGTCAGACAATACATGATGGTTGTCCACAGTGTTTGGAGAATGTGTCTGTGATATGCCAGACCCCTGCGGAGACAGTAATGGTACTGAATATCTGGTACTGTATCCATTCCCTTACATTGGATGCTCAGTATTTATGCACTGCTGCTGAGCCAGAGCCAGCATCCCCCACTACTACTACTTACAGTGGATATAAAAAGTGTACATACCCTTGTTAAAATGCCACATTTTTATGATATAAAAAAATGAGACCACAATAAATCATTTCAGAATGTTTCCCACCTTTAATGTGACCTATAAACTGTACAATTCAATTGAAAAACAAACAAATCTATTAGGAGAAAAAAATATAAAAAATAAAAAAATGTACAATAACTGGTTACATAAGTGTGCACACCATTAAACTAATACTTTGTTGAAGCACCTTTTGATTTAATTACAGCATTCAGTCTTCTTGGGTAGGAGTCTATCAGCACCTCATATCTTGACTTGGCAATATTTTCCCACTCTTCCTTGCAAAAGCACTCCAAATCTGTTAGATTGCAAAGCCATCTCCTGTGCACAGACCTCTTCAGGTCAGCCCACAGATTTTCTATTGGATTTAGGTCTGGGCACTGGCTGGGCCATTCCAAAACTTTAATTTTCTTCTGGTCCATTCTTTTGTTCATTTGGATGTATGCTTGGGGTCATTGTCATGCTGAAAGGTGAAATTACTCTTCATCTTCAGCTTTCTAGCAGATGCTTGAATGGTTTGGGTGAAAACTGACTGGTATTTGGAACTGTTCATAATTCCCTCCACCTTGACTAAAGCCCTAGTTCCAGCTGAAGAAAAGAACCTCAAAGCATGATACTGCCACCACCATGCTTCACCGTGGGGATGATGTTCTTTTGGTGATGCAAAGTGTTGTTTTTGTGCAAAACATAGCTTTTGGAATTGTGGCCAAAAAGTTCAACCTTGGACTCATCAGACCAAAACACATTTTCCCACATGCATTTGGGAGACTTGATGAATTGTTTTGCAAATTGTAGTTGGGCGTGGATGTTTTTCTGTGTAAGAAAAGGCTTCCATCTTGCAACCGTACTCCACAGCCCAGACATATGGAGAATACAGGAGATTGTTGTCACATGTAGTACACAACCAGTACTTGCCAGAAACTCTTGTAACTCCTTCAGTGCTGCTGCAGGTGTCTTTGCAGCCTCCCTGACCTGTTTTTGTCTTGTCTTTTCATCAGTTTTGGAGGGATGTCCAGTTCTTTGCAACATCACTGTTCTCCGATATTTTCTCCACTTTTTGATGGCTGTCTTCTCTGTGTTCCATGATATATCCAATGCTATGGGCATTTTTTGTACCCTTCTCCTGACTGATACTTTTCAACAATGAGATCTCTTTGATACTTTGTATGCTGTCTGTGAACCATGGCTTTTGCTGTAGCAGGCAACTGAGTAAATATCAGGAAAATCCTACTGGGACAGCTGAACTTTATTTGAGGTTAGTCAGAGTCTCTTTAATTGATTTCAGGTGAGTACCTAAGAAGACTGAAAGCTGTAATGAAGCAAAAGATGCTTCAACAAAGTATTAGTTTATGAGTATGCACACTTATTCAATCAGCTTATTGTACATTTATTTTTTATATATTTCCCCTAACAGATTTGTTTGTTTTTCAATTGAATTGTACAGGTTATAGGTCACATTAAAGGTGGGAAAAGTTCTGAAATGATTTATTGTGGTCTCATTTTTTATATCACAAAAAACTGGCATTTTCACAGGGATGTGTACACTTTTTTATATCCACTGTATAACCTGCTATCTTGCTGCAGGTGCTCATTAGGTATGCTAGCCATAGCTGTCAGGCAATCAGATACAGGTGTGGAGTATGCACTGACCTAGCCAGAGTATGTCAGGAATGGTCAGGGAGACCTGGACAATCTGTGAAATAATCCTGTATGACATTGGCAGACTGAGAGGGGCTCAATGACGGTGAATGATGTGATATGCCAGCTGCATCTACCAGTATGTACTGTCAGTGTGATGCCCCTGCACTGACCCAGTAATCAAGGAGCCTCAATCCTCACCACTACCACCAGTGAGGGACGTACACAATGGAAGGATGACAAGTACACACACACAGTAAAGTACAATTATCCTTCAGAGTACACAGAGATCACAGTCAGTCTGAGGCTGGTTTCTCCCTCTCTCTCCAGATCCCCAATAAGACTCCCCACTGCATAGCTATACAGTTAACATCTCAGCAAAGCAGCCATGCCAAAGCATTCCTCACCCTCTCTGTCTGACCAGTGCTTCGTGTCTCTGCCCAAGTAGCTGACAGACACACTTTAAGATTTGATTTATGAATCACACACACATACACACACACACACACACACACACACACACACACACACACACACACACACACACACACACACACACACACACACACACACACACACTCTCAACCTGATGAGTGACCTGTACTGGTCGTTGGCAGCTCACATAACTGTCACACGCAATCACCTTGTGGTGGAATGGTCACCCTGTTCATGTCAGGCAGGGTAGCTGCCTAAACCTTTGCAGGTGTAACCTGGTCAAATGGATGGTTAACAGCACATACACCCTTGGGATACCACCTGTGTCGCTGGTGGACAGGGACATCAGCTGTGGGCTAACATGTGGTCTAGCCATATGGCTGCTCAAGGCCCATAGCCTAGTAACCTGGGATGGTACCAGGACTACCAGAAATGGCCTGACTGCTGTGGCAGATTGTATGTGTCCACACACATCACTGCCATCGACTGCTGGGTGTCCCCTATGGGAAACGTTACAGTACCATGTCATCCAGCCTACATCCGACAAATAGATGAGTGCTACTACAGGTGCATGTAGACATTCCAGGAACATCTGAGGTACACAATAACAGAGAGCAGTGCATATGTGGTGTAGGGTGACCTCCTCATAGGTGTCTGACATCTGCAGTACCCAGATGTTTGCATAATGGGTACATGTGTCTGCTAGATGTAGAAGCCCTGCCAGATAAATGTGCATTTCCATATACCAGTCAGACAATACATGATGGTTGTCCACAGTGTTTGGGGAATGTGTCTGTGATATGCCAGACCCCTGGGGAGACAGTAATGGTACATGAATATCTGGTACTGTATCCATTCCCTTACATTGGATGCTCAGTATTTATGCACTGCTGCTGAGCCAGAGCCAGCATCCCCCACTACTACTACTTACAGTGGATATAAAAAGTGTACATACCCTTGTTAAAATGCCACATTTTTATGATATAAAAAAATGAGACCACAATAAATCATTTCAGAATGTTTCCCACCTTTAATGTGACCTATAAACTGTACAATTCAATTGAAAAACAAACAAATCTATTAGGAGAAAAAAATATAAAAAATAAAAAAATGTACAATAACTGGTTACATAAGTGTGCACACCATTAAACTAATACTTTGTTGAAGCACCTTTTGATTTAATTACAGCATTCAGTCTTCTTGGGTAGGAGTCTATCAGCACCTCATATCTTGACTTGGCAATATTTTCCCACTCTTCCTTGCAAAAGCACTCCAAATCTGTTAGATTGCAAAGCCATCTCCTGTGCACAGACCTCTTCAGGTCAGCCCACAGATTTTCTATTGGATTTAGGTCTGGGCACTGGCTGGGCCATTCCAAAACTTTAATTTTCTTCTGGTCCATTCTTTTGTTCATTTGGATGTATGCTTGGGGTCATTGTCATGCTGAAAGGTGAAATTCCTCTTCATCTTCAGCTTTCTAGCAGATGCTTGAATGGTTTGGGTGAAAACTGACTGGTATTTGGAACTGTTCATAATTCCCTCCACCTTGACTAAAGCCCTAGTTCCAGCTGAAGAAAAGAACCTCAAAGCATGATACTGCCACCACCATGCTTCACCGTGGGGATGATGTTCTTTTGGTGATGCAAAGTGTTATTTTTGTGCAAAACATAGCTTTTGGAATTGTGGCCAAAAAGTTCAACCTTGGTTTCATCAGATTAAAACACATTTTCCCACATGCATTTGGGAGACTTGATGCATTGCTTTGCAAATTGTAGTTGGGCATGGATGTTTTTCTGTGTAAGAAAAGGCTTCCATCTTGCAACCGTATTCCACAGCCCAGACATATGGAGAATACAGGAGATTGTTGTCACATGTAGTACACAACCAGTACTTGCCAGAAACTCTTGTAACTCCTTCAGTGCTGCTGCAGGTGTCTTTGCAGCCTCCCTGACCTGTTTTTGTCTTGTCTTTTCATCAGTTTTGGAGGGATGTCCAGTTCTTTGCAACATCACTGTTCTCCGATATTTTCTCCACTTTTTGATGACTGTCTTCTCTGTATTCCATGATATATCCAATGCTATGGGCATTTTTTGTACCCTTCTCCGGACTGATACTTTTCAACAATGAGATCTCTTTAATGCTTTGCATGCTGTCTGTGAACCATGGCTTTTGCTGTAGCAGGCAACTGAGTAAATGTCAGGAAAATCCTACTAGGACAGCTGAACTTTATTTGAGGTTAGTCAGAGTCTCTTTAATTGATTTCAGGTGAGTACCTAAGAAGACTGAATGCTGTAATGAAGCAAAAGGTGCTTCAACAAAGTATTAGTTTATGAGTGTGCACACTTATTCAATCAGCTTATTGTGCATTTATTTTTTATATATTTCCCCTAACAGATTTGTTTGTTTTTCAATTGAATTGTACAGGTTATAGGTCACATTAAAGGTGGGAAAAGTTCTGAAATGATTTATTGTGGTCTCATTTTTTATATCACAAAAAACTGGCATTTTAACAGGGATGTGTACACTTTTTTATATCCACTGTATAATCTGCTATCTTGCTGCAGATGCTCATCAGGTATGCTAGCCATAGCTGTCAGGCAATCAGATACAGGTGTGGAGTATGCACTGACCTAGCCAGAGTATGTCAGGAATGGTCAGGGAGACCTGGACAATCTGTGAAATAATCCTGTATGACATTGGCAGACTGAGAGGGGCTCAATGACGGTGCATGATGTGATATGCCAGCTGCATCTACCAGTATGTACTGTCAGTGTGCTGCCCCTGCACTGACCCAGTAATCAAGGAGCCTCAATCCTCACCACTACCACCAGTGAGGGACGTACACAATGGAAGGATGACAAGTACACACACACAGTAAAGTACAATTATCCTTCAGAGTACACAGAGATCACAGTCAGTCTGAGACTGGTTTCTCCCTCTCTCTCCAGATCCCCAATAAGACTCCCCACTGCACAGCTATATAGTTAACATCTCAGCAAAGCAGCCAAGCCAAAGCATTCCTCACCCTCCCTGTCTGACCAGTGCTTCGTGTCTCTGCCCAAGTAGCTGACACACACACACTTTAAGATTTGATTTATGAATCACACACACACACACACACACACACACACACACACTCACACACACACACACACACACACACACACACACACACACACACACACACACACACACACACACACACACACACACACTCCTGGGAAAGGCCGGCACAGGTTTACTAGCGATGACCCCTTTTGCTCACACTTAAAGGTAGTTCTGACTGCCACAATCAAGCTCTTGACCAGCTACTGTAAGACCCTTACCAAACTGTGACAAATCCTACTGTGGGATGTGCCTATTAGCCAAATAGTAAGTGTGACCAAAACTAAGGCTATTGGACTGGCCTATACAGTGTCACCAAATACATATGCAAGTACGCTAAGAGCTTACTTAGTTCTATACAGACCAGACACAATTACAAGGTTTACCTATATTATTAATAACTAATAAAGGAACAAGACAATACTCAATCAATACAGTAACTACAGAGTTAAGACTCACAGGGAATAATTTAAGACAACATTGCAGTACAGTCTGACATAAATACAACAAACATCTAAGGTAATAGGTTCATAGGTTCATAGGATGATAGTAGGTTACTGGCCTGTAGGCCCTTATAATCCTAGCCAATAATTTTGCCTATGTTCCTTCAAAGTCAGCACCTATTTCCCTTGTCCCGCAGGGACACAGGTGGGATCCCAGGGGTGTATGTTGTGTTTCTTATTCAGTTGACCTGGTTCCTCTTAAAGAGGGATAGAGAGATAGTCTGCTTGACAAGGAGAGAGAGTGTATTTCACAGATGGGTGAGTCTTTGGGACACAAATCTATCCCGCCTACAAGTGCTATTCATGTCACAGACCGGTTTAAGGCCTTGCATGTGGGTTGTGCGAGGGGAGTTTGCCTTACTGATATGCAGCAACTCTATCAAGGCTGGGTCGGAAATGGCCTTGTATGTCAGACACAGGTCAACCCTGAGCAGTCTGTATGAGACTGAGTAGAGGGACAGGGCTTTTAGCCTATCTTTTTAGAATATGGGTTTGCGACCCTGGATTTTCATGTTCAGGAACCTCTGTGGTCTCTCCAACTGCTGCATATGCATGGCAATGTACATGCCGAAGAGGGCATTATACTCAATAAGGGTCTATATCACAAAATTGAATGTTGTGACCGCCGAAGGCCAAACTTGGTAGTTCGAAAGTTGAGAATGTCGAAGCTGTGGAAACCCAAATTCTTTCCCAGGGAAAGAATTTAGTTGGCCATTTCTGCGGCTTCGGCATTTTTGGACCGGGTCAAGGTAAGTGTATGAATGGGTAGTGATGGACTTTAGGGTTAGGGTGAGGGTCAGGTAAGTGTACGGTACTGAAGGACTTTAGGGTTAGGGTGCGGGTCAGGTAAGTGTGTGGTAGTGATGGACTTTAGGGTTAGGGCGCAGGTCAGGTAAGTGTGCGGTAGTGACGGACTTTAGGGTTGGGGCTGGGTTAATGATAGCGCATAGATAGTGGTGTATGTTAGGTTTAGTGTAGGTTTTGAATGTGTTTGGTGTGATTGTGTTATGTGTGTGTTTTTTAGAACAGCAAATGTTTTCCCAGGGAAAAAACTTGCTGTTTTGAAGTGTCGATGTTATCCAAATTCGATCTTCCAAATTCAAACTTATGGTGTTTGACATTTTGGAAGTTCAATTTTGTGATATAGACCCCTCAATAATGGGTCTGATAAGGGAGGAGTACAGTGATGTTATGACTTCCTTGTTCCTGGATGACATAATCTTAGTTATGAGGTGGGCCATGTAGACAGCATTCTGTACAATGGAAGCAATGTGTTGATCAAAAGTCAGTTTGTTATCAGCCTGGCTGCCCAAGTCCATCACAAATGATTGCATGCTTTGTACATTGTTATTAATGTCATAAGTAGTGGCAATGACATTTTCCCCAAAGGGGATAATGTTGCATGTCTTGGCATTCAGTTTGAGACCATGCTTCTGGCATCAGTCATTAATTTGGATAAGGCCCTCTTTGAGGATGTTCACATCACTAGGGGAATTTAAGACGGCACCCAGCTTGCAGTCATCTGAAAATTTGGTCAGCCACAGACCACTGGTTTTGGCTTGCATCTCAGAAAAGTATATGCAAAACAGTAGAAGTCTCAAGACTGATCCTTTGGGTACACTGCTCATTATGGGTCTACTACTAGAAGTGGCATCCCCTACTCTGACTGAGTTGGTTATATCAGTGAACCAGTTAGCTACCCATCTGGTAACATACTGACTGATACCTATCTGGGAGGGTTTATGTATTATGCAGAAGTGGGGAATAGTGTCAAAGGGTTTGGCTAGGTCAAGGTAGGCACTGTGCACCGTCTTCCCCTCGTCCATGGCTTTGGTAAATGTTTTGAAGAAGTTGAACAAGTTTAACAGGCATGATCTCCCTTTGACAAAACCAAACTATGTGGGGTCAAGCATTTGGAGATTGCCAATGTCCTTGTTTATAAGGTCCATGATGATGCATTCCATTGCCTTGCAGATCAGGCTAGTTAGGCTGATGGACCTATAATTGCCTGGGTCAGTGGATGCTCCACCTTTGTGTAGAGGGATGACAGTGGCTGTCCCCCATTCAGCTGGGATGAAGCCAGTGCTCAGGCTGTGGCTGAATAGGGTGTCTAATAGGGCTGAGAACTCATGCCTGAGTTCATGTAGGATACAGGCAGGGATATTATCAGGTCCCATGGAGACTTTATTTTTTGCCTTTGAGAGGTCATTAAGGACCTGCTCCATGATGATGAAGGAAGGGGGGCAGGTGCTGAGGATATCCTGGTGTATTGATGGGGGGACAGGGGGGTGAAGTTTTTACTGAACTTGTCTGCCAGCAGGTTGGCTATATCTATGGGGTTTGTGTATGTGATGTTATTGACCACCAGTTCACAGCAGATTTGGGTTTTGCCTTTGAGATTGTGGACATATGTGAAGGAGGCCTTGTGATTGCCCTTGGTGGATGTGGCCAATTTGGACGCAAAGTTAGCCTTAGAGGTTCTTCTCCTTCAATTATAGAGTTTTTTTATTGCTGCTGTCCAACAGACAGGTTTACTCTTCCTTGAGGAAGATGATTTGGTCCTTTCAGGTATTGTTGAGTCCATACAGCTATGTAGGTGCTCATATATTTTTTTTTATGTAGGCTTGGACATTACTGCTAGTTCCAACTTAAGGGATGGTGGCTGTGAAACTGCTTACACCTGCTCTGAGGAGACTATAGTCAGCTTTGGAAATTGTTTTTGTTTGACCATGACAAGGGGGAGGGGCAGGGGAGATGGTGACTTCAAAAATGATAGCTTTATGGTCGGATGGATGACACTGTAGGAGTGCTACAGTGGCTACTGATGTTGGTTAGGATTAGGTACAGGATATTTTCACCTCTCATAGGAGTGTCAACCAGCTGATCCAATGCATTGCCATTGATGATGTTGAGGAATCTCTGGGCATTCATGTTTGGGCTAGAATAGGTCTTGCACTCTATGGTTGGGTAGTTAAAGTCATCCAGGATCAGAGCAGAGGGTTGAATCTTGATGGATTGAAGTAAGTCCAGATAGGTGGAGTGGGTGTCCTGAGTCATGGTTGGGAGTCTGTAGCTAGCTATGATTTGCATATGTGTTTTATCAACAGTTAACTGCACTTGGAGTGTCTCCTGCATGTCATACTGTTTGACCAGCCTGGAGGTGTGTATGTCTTTGATAAATATTGAAACTCCACCTCCTTTGGCTTTGTAGCTCTCCATTTGGGGTCTGAAAGTATGGTAGAATGAGTAACCTGATAAGGTTAGGGTGCTGTTCACAGCTTTGAACCTGGTTTCAGTGACTGCATAAATGTCAGCATTCTCCAGGGCAAGGAATGCTTGCAATGACTGCAGTTTCATGCTAAGAACTCCTAGCATTTGGCAGCATGACCTTTAAATTTCATTTATATGAATTTTTCTTGTTGGCAATATTGTGCTCATGACTTTGTCTAAAAAAGGCACTATGGGGAGACAAAAGCCTTTACCAGAAGCCTAAAGCACAGGGGAGGCAGATGAAGGCCATCTATGGCAAAGCATCATGGTCTGTCAATCATGTACTGGCTTTTGACTGAGACAGCAGGGATGCTAGGCTCTTAACGTGATTGCATCTCTCACATATTGTGTTTTTAGGTGGTAGTAGTAGAGGGATGTCTGTGTACATAAGGCAGTTGCTACACTGTCTCCGGATGTTCATATCAACCAGACTAGCAGGAGAAACCACAGGAAATTGTCCATCCATGTCTATGAGAATCTGTGGAACAGAGGTCAGGGATAGTATAGTGGGTACTATCTGAGGAGAGTACCTATAGATATGAATATGGCTGGGTAAAATCAATACAGTAGCTGTAGGCAAGGGCTTCACTCAAACAGAAGTGCTGATAAGGGAAATAAATAGAACTGAGATAACTCGCAAAGGATTAAAATAGCACAGCAGTGGTGCGCAAACAAGCACAAACTGATACAAATGCTGGGCTTAAATACCACAAAACAAAGGTAAAGTAGAAACACTGGTACTGACCAACCAGCCCTTGTCCCTAAGCTCTTAGCTCAACACCCCTATGCCAGACCAGTTCTAACCAGTTCACTTACTCACAGTAAGTGCAGGCAGGCCCTGGCCAACACAAGATGGTGTAGCAGGAAACACAGGAATCACACAAACAGATCTGAATACAGTAAAACATGTAACCAGACTATGTTAAATATATTTAAACTCTGTTTAGGTCATGTTAACACAGGAGAACAAATACACACATAAATATAACAGTAGCAAACAAGAGCAAACTTATTTAATCAAATTAACCAATAAAAAAGCTCAAAACTGAGCCCTGTTCCAGCAGTCTTCAATCAGACAAGTTCTAACTGTGCACTTCTGCCGCTAGGGTGCAGCGGAACCCTCTCCAAAAAAGATGGCCTTGATTAGTGTTCAAGTTATACAAATAACGCTAGATTCAGCAGGTCTGAATCTAGTCTATGCTGCAGCAAACAAGGTGCACCAATTTCAGAAAGATGCAGTTCAAATAAATAAGCACAATAAGGCTTTAACCAGCAATTCCCTGCTCCTAAGGACAGAATCTACCCTCTCCTCTCACAAGAGCTCAGACCGCAAACCTTCTTAATATAAAATAACTAGCTTGAAGCCCAAGTGCTTAAACCAGAGCTAAGACACTTTTAGAATAACAGACACTAAGTAAAGCCCAACTTAGAAGGATGTAAGCTACCTCTCCTGCCACAAGAGTGCAGACCACAAACCTTCTTACTGTAAAACAACTGGCCTGAACCCAAGTGCTTAAACCAAAAGGCTTAGAATAACAGTTACAATTTAATCAGACTACTAACAAGCAGTAATAAATGCAGCAGAATAAGTGCAATTGAGTACTTTTAAGAACAGGCAGCAAAAGCAAAATAAAGTAATAAAGTAGGAAGAAACACAAATACAGTGAACTTATTTATTTTTAGGTTAAGTGGGAAGGGATGAAACATGATAATTTAAGTTTGGGAAATCAAGGGGGTGTTCCCAAATGATCTCTCTCTCTACTCAGTAGAATAAGCTAATGGGAAGGCACTGGGAGGAGTGTCCAAAATGAGATTTATAGTAAGTGCGAGCAACTCAAAAGCCACCAAATTTAAGAACACAACAAGGACCGGGTGAGTGTGAGGGACAACTCTTAAAATTCCAACAGAACAGAAAACTTCAGACAAAACAAATATAATACTAGAATAAGATACAAAATAGAAGTAATCAAACTTTAAATAAAGGGCTTCAAATCAGCATTAAATGCAGGGAAGACTGATACTCAGAGTAATGCAGACCACACAAACACCAGATATATATACTATATTCCCAGCTATATGTAAACAATTTTGCTTTTCCCTAATTCCTTACTATTAGCAAAGCAAATGCAGATGAGTGGATGTTGTCAGATACAAAGACATATACAACATGCAAAGGTCTTTCTCTGAGACAGGTCAGAAAGTAATAATCAACATTAATGCTGGGTTAGCTCAGATTACATTAGTGTTTGTTACCTGCCTTCACTTCCCAGGCAAACAGCAACTAACATACATTTTAACATCTCTACATTGGAAGTACATATCTGTCTGATGTTTGTGTAGAACTGGAAGTCTTAACACAGTTAAGCACTCATACATTTTCAACCTAGTATTTATTTATGTTTCAAGACAATACAAATGCCTTTAGCTGTATGCATTTATGTCTGCTTGCTGCACTGAAACTGAGATAACACATTCATAAAACAAACTCAGCTTATTTACTTGAAGTTTTGCAACGTATTTCTGTATGTTCGAGGCTTCCAGCTTCTATTAATACATACATGTGCAAAGGTAATACTTTATATACATTTATGTTCTTTGTCAGTACAGTACACTGTGGTTACACTCCTGAAGCTCAGTCATACCTCTCAACCTCTTAGAGCAAGACAGCTGGACAAAGGCACAAATAAAGTGTGTGTGTGTGGGGGGGGGGGGGGGGGGCAAAGGCCAAAAATACACTAAGTTGATAGAATACCAGGTTTTGCATTTTTATGGATTTTCTGAAGGATATGACATCTGACATTCAAATGTGTGCTATTATGTTATGACTTCAGTCTTTAATAAATGTGCAGGGATTTGCCAGACAAAACACAAATGTATGGGTAAATGACTAAAAATATTAGGCAAACATGTGGTCAGTCTGCAAAACGCTGGACAGTTCAGAGTTATCAGCTTAGTACATAACATGCAGTTCAACACACACTATTGCACCAGTTGTTTAATATCCACATAACATATATAGGTATCTTAAATTTGTAAGACAAGCATATGTATCATATTAATATTCACAAATGACATGATTATTTACAATATCCCAGTTAGCTGGGCTGGCAGTGTCATAGTCAGTATTGTACAACAAACAATCTAGTAATAGTCATATGTGAGCTGACCCTTGCTGGGGTGAGTCAGGGTCCAGAGCTGTGATCTATATCACTGCAGACAGAGCCATCAAGGATGGCCATACGTGCTGGACAGCAGACTAACAGCAACATGTCAGTCCAGGAAGTGGTGTTGACACCTACTGTTTAAATTCCTATATCCCATGACTGCATCCCCCATCTGCATTCCATTACATGCTTAACTGTATGACATACCTGGTATAATGCTGCACTCCTTTGTCAGAAGACATCCACAAGTAGCGTTTTAAAGAATTGCAGTCTGTCTTCCTGAAGAAAGTGTCAGACCTGTTTAGCATAGGCAGCAGCTTGCCTTTTGTAGTTAATGGTCATGAACAGGTGATGGCCTCTGCACCAATATTTGTCTTCCACTTGATAATTGCATCCAGAACAGCTGTATTGCCTTTCCATTAGCCAATGGCATGGCAACACAGTGCTATAATTAAGGCCTTCATGTGGGCATTGAACTTTTCTTGGCCTGTGAGGAGGACATTATCGAGGTGTGGGAGCTTTAGCATCACAGAGGTTTGGAGTGATGTGTTATGTCCACAGTTTTGCATGCTATGTCTACATACCTCTCAACCTCTTAGCACAAGAAATCTGGGCAAAACACAACAAAATGGGGGGACAAAGGGCCACAAATAGGGACAGAGTTTAAATATTGTTCTTATTATCTTAGAAATTTGCTATAGTAACAGGGTTTGTTTTGACATACATTTTCTTAGGGATTTGAAGTCTGAAACTCAAATGTATATCATTATTTAGTGACTTAATTCCTCATTTAATCCCAGTGATTTGGCAGAAAACCACAAACACCATTATATTGGGCAACTTCAACTACCAAACATAGACTGGGAGCATTACTCTAGCTTCAACACCCTAGCCCAAAGGTTCCTAGAATTTATAAACACAAATGCTATGGAACAACTTGTTACCACTCCCACAAGAGGGGAAAACATACTGGACCTGATCATCACCAACATGGGGACTCTATGCTCCAGACCAGAAGTGTATCCCTCACTGGTAAGATCAGACCATAAACTAATCTCACTGGATATTCACATCCCGACTCCACCCCCTGCCCAGAAAACCACAGTGAAAAACTTCCCTAAAGCAAATTTCACACTCCTCAAAACCGAGGTGGAATCCTTCAAAGCCCCCGGGCCTGTGGAAAATATGGCCCAGACCGCAGAATCCTTTATAAATGCATTCTATGAACACCTTCAGGAATGCATGGACCATGCAATCCCAAATAAAACCCAATCCTCCAAAGGCAGACATCCTGTCTGGTGGACCCCAGCCATAAACAAACTATACAATAGAAGGAGGAAGCTACTACATGATAGAGAAAAATCCCAAAAAGGGAAGGCATCTCTGATCAGTATTAGCAAAAAACTACGGGCACTCATAAAATCGTCTAAGGCCAGCTTCGAGAGAAAAATTGCACAGGACACTGAGGATAATCACAAGGTTTTCTTTAGTTATGTTAGGAACCTGGGTGGGAATTCCAGATATGCTCAGAATTAGTCCAAAATGACAAAAAATATACCGAACCCACAGACGTTGCCAACATCCTAGCTGACAGGTTCAGCGCAAACTTCTCCCCCCTCCCCACCAAAAGGGCAAATATCTATCCCAGCAGAGTGCTGCCCCCCTGATATCTCAGATGCTCAGGTAAGAGCCGCCCTCTCCCAAGTAAAAAATACAGCATCAGTGGGACCAGATGGTGTCCCGGGCTGCATCCTACATGAACTCCAAGAAGAGCTAAACCCAAACCTAAAATACTGTTCAATCTCAGCCTTATTACAGAATATGTACCCAAAGAGTGGCGTACAGCAGCAGTGGTCCCAATCCACAAAGGTGGTGCCTCAACGGATCCTGGAAACTATCGCCCCATAAGCCTGACTAGCTTGGTCTGCAAAGCTATGGAAAGGATCATCATGGACCTCATAAATAAAGATATTGGGGACCTACAGACACTGGATCCTACCCAGTTTGGCTTTGTTAAGAGCAGATCCTGCCTCTTAAACCTGGTCAATTTCTTTGAAACAGTCACCAAGGCCATTGACGAGGGGAAGGTGGCCCACACAGCCTACCTGGACCTCACAAAAGCCTTCAATACAATACCCCACTCGGGCATTATAGATAAGCTCATAGGGGTTTAAATATAAACCCCTATGTCACTAGATGGGTTGCAAACTGGCTCAAGGACAGAACCCACATGGTTAGAATTGCTGGAGCCATGTCAGACTCCAAACCAGTTACAAGTGGCATCCCACAAGGCTCAGTCCTGGGACCTCTCTTGTTCAGTATATATTTCTCGGAGGTACAGGCCAACATGGAAGGACTGTGGCTGACGAAGTTCGCAGATGACTGCATACTGGGCACCATAATAGACTTTCCAGCCGACACAGGCATCCTCCATAAGGGCCTCATAGAAACAGAGAACTGGTGTCAGAGCCATGGCCTCAAGCTAAACGCCAAAAAGTGTATAGTCATCCCCTTTGGCAAAAACAAAGTGCTCACAAATTACCACATAGGTGGTAATCCATTAATTACAGAAGAAGTAATTAGGGACCTGGGGACCCAAGTTGATAGCAATCTCTCATTTGACAACCACGTGGCCAAAGTGGTTAGAAAAACATTTTATATAGCCCACCAAATCATGAAGGGATTCACATCTAGATCAGGAGAGGTCATCGTGCCTCTTTACTCATCCCTCACCAGGCTCATAATTGAGTACAATGCCCCTTTTGGGATGTATCTTACCAGACACCTGCAGCAACTGGAAAGACCCCAAAAGTACCTCACCAAGAGGATCAAAGGGCTCAAACAGATGCCATATGCTGCATGGTTAAAGAAACTCCAGCTCTACTCAGTGGCATACCGCCTGCTTAGAGGCGATCTGTGCCTGACGTATAAAGCCATGTCTAACCGGGAATTAATGGACATGCTGCACCTCAGAAAATCCAAATCCCATCTGGCTACACACTCGAGAGACTTGAACCTCAGCACTGAAATAAATAGGACATGCTGAAGGGACGGATTCATAACCCAGAGGCTCCCTTCACTCTGGAATAAAATCCCAGTCCAGGTTAGGCAGAGTCCCTCATTGACTCTCTTCAAGAGGAATCTTGATGAGTGGATGGGAGATTGTAGGTTTACCCCAGGTATCACTTCTGTGTCACTGTTAGACAGAGGCACAGTATACTAACCTCAAAAAAGGGCATAGCAAAATTAATTTAAAATGGATGGCAAAAGCCAAACACACTCTGGCTAGGCTTATAAATGCCCTAGGGCAGATAGCCTAGTATGAACCTATGAACCTATCCTGCACAGATGTTGTGTAAGTGTGCTACAGGCATACTTCTACTGGATTTATATCTGTGTGTAAGGTTATTGGCAACAGTGATCAGTAGCCTGACAGAGTGACACTTGAGAGACATGTATCAGGAAGAGTGCATAGTGTATATAGCTATCCTGCTGTCATTTATAGGCATGGGGCTGGGCACTGGAACATTTGTATACAATTTATTAGTATACCCTTCATACAGATAATACAAGCATTTATTTACCTGTGAGCCCTGTGGAGAAAATATCTGTTAACACTACCTGACAGTTTCTAAAATACTCAGGCTTACTTGTGTGTCACTGTGAACACATCTTCATACCAGTTCCTGGATCCAAACCATGGTGTGTGTGTGTGTGTGTGTGTGTGTGTGTGTGTGTGTGTGTGTGTGTGTGTGTGTGTGTGTGTGTGTGTGTGTGTGTGTGTGTGTGTGTGTGTGTGTGTATGTGTGTGTGTGTGTGCAAAAATTAACAAGAGATATATGTATTTTTTATCACACTGAGTGACTGGGGCACTGCTGTCTTCTGCTTGACTGATGTCGGCCTACAACTCACCTTGTAATATAAGTGTAGTGCCACAGTGTCATGTGTGATAGATAGTTAATGAACTGTGTATTAATACTTTGCATGTAGGTGTACACATTTAATCCCTAGTGGATGTGATTATGTGTGATCTGTACATACCATAGCAGGCTGTTGGGTTGCATGTCTGACCCACACACATTTGCACATCATATATTTGCAGTCTCCATCTATTACAGTCTCATACTTGTCTGCATCAGCATACCTACATTCAGGAATACATGTAGTCGAAATGCAAAGATTAACACAGGACAATGTTGGAAGGAACACACTGCATTACATATTACTATTGATGTTCAGATCTCAGTGCAGGACATATATCAATTTTCATTGTATCTTGTTTTACAGCTCCAGTTCTACAGTTTGGCGTGACTACTGTCTAGCAGACAAACCACAGTGACTTCATGCTCTCATAGCCATATTTCATGTGTAGCACATGTACACTTGTATTTCTTCAACAACAGAACAGATTAAACACAACAGTTTGTGTTAATAACTTTATTTAGGGTGACATGACACTGTGGTTTATTACATTCTAACTTCTAAATTCATTTGCACTGCATATCCTATAGATGATGAATGTATGCCAGTTATTACTTTTACATTAGCAAGCACAATATACTTTATTAAAAAATTCATTCCTATACAGTATTACTACAGTATTGGCCTCCATTCATCAATAGTAGCTTGTTTGCTGCCTTCATCTGTATTACACAGTACCTGGCATTACTTACTTATATCAATGTTGGTCTAACAACACATTTATTCAGTGCACTCAGAATGCACTATACCTAATGGCAGTAGACAATTAAATGTTCTTATTTATTGGACTATATATATATATATATATATATATATATATATATATATATATATATATATACATATATATATATATATATATAGTTATATCTGTACTCACCATACTGTTGGTGTAGACTCGCTACACATCCTGCATGGGCCTCCATGTTACAAACCCTCTCCTCTACAGCTATGGGGGCAAGAAACACACCATTATGCATACCTGTCTATCAGATATTCATACTATAATTGGATAAATCACCAGTAGATATACTAACAAACCTCTGGGGGATTTTGAGCCCCAGCATCTTGGATCCATTGTGCCAAGAGTACCCCCTTTCTCTATCTCTGGTCATCATAATGATGATGGACCTTCTTACCAGTTCAGGGAATGCCAGTAGCACTGGTGAGCTCATGTGCCAGATGGTCCCAGACCTCAGATTTGTATTCTGAACCATGGTACTGGCCCTGCAGTCATCTAACATCATGGTTCTTCATGAGGAGTCCAGCCATGACCCTGGACTCAAGGATGCCCCATTGCTGTGCCCAAAAGCACGCTCCCTCTCCTGCACCATCCACAGTTCCTACAGGGATCAAACTCTAACAGGCTCTGGCTGTATTCCCACCTGTGCAGTTTAAATAAGGCTATATTTTCACCCTTTGCTGTCACTGGACCATTTTAAAAATGCTGAGCAAAGCTCAGCAGTGCGGAAATCCACTAAGCTGAGTTGAGCAGTGCTTAAAGTGGCAAATGCTGAGCAGTGCTTAGCAGTGTACAAATCCACTTAGCTGAGCTGAATACTGCTTAGAATGGGACTTCTTAGCAATGCTCAGACCAGCTAAGCAGAGCTGAGCACTGCTAAGTATTGCTCAGACAGGTACTGTTTAAGCATTGTTTAGCTTGGCTTAGCAGTGCTTAGCAAAACTGAGCTGAGGACAAACAAAAGTTTTCATTTAAAAAAAATCAGAATTGAATACTACTTACTCATTATTGATACATTATTATTAAGTGCATATATTTTACTTTACATGACCTCCCCCTATGTGCTTTCATTACATTACCTTGGGGATATGACTGTACTGTATGAGACACTTGTGTTTAAATGGGGGTTTTCACCTCATATCTCCACTGGCACTGGGTTTTTGGAGCAGCTACACTACCCTGGTTAACAAATATTAATTACTACATCATTAAATAAAATGAAAAATAATATAAAAATCCTTTCCCATGAAAAAGCTGAATGGCCTGTCTTGGTATTCAAACTTTGCACCTACTGCACGTGAAGTCATCATTCTAATCACTCTGCTAACTTGGCTGTTAAATGCAAGGCACACTGCCGAGAGGGAGATGCAGACACAGACACCATTCATTCTGTGTAGGAATAATGCTATTCCTACATGGAGTTTATTAAATCCTTGGGAGATTCTTTCCTTGTTTAAATATAGAGATAGTCAGTGAGTATTTCCATGATGTAGGAACTTAATTTTAACACTGATCATTCAGGAATATTTTATATAGTATTCAGGTTATATTTCTTGACAATAGTTTGCAGATAAGAGACTTTATTATCCTTATCAGGAGCTTTATGTTTTCTTAAATGTTTTTGTTTGCTTCCATTTAAGTTGTTTAAGCAGTTTGTTTAAAAAAATATGTATACCCTCCACTGAAAGTATTTTGTTAATATTAATCTTGATGCAGCGTATTCTAACAGATCATTATTTGAAAAATATTAAAAATTAGTAATTCAATTTTTATAATACAATTTGAATTCATAAACAATTTATTCTGTATCTGATGCTATTTTACACTTTTGCAACATACAAATGGGTGGTATTTGACTGAATTTTGAAATTATCTCAGCACTATTTTAATCTATGCAAATTGTCAAAGGTTACTAAATAAGAGGAAATTGTGATGTCCTCTAATGTTATAGCTTGTTTAAGATTTATTATTCATTGATTTATTTCATGGCATTTAACAAATTCATTTATAATTTTTTTGCTCTTTTAATTTACTTACATTAATTTTATGTTGAATGTCAAGTAATTCAATATCCCATTCTTTTATTTTATTACTAAACCATAAAAGCATTTTTTTTCATAAAGATATAGCATACTTGTATTATACTTACCTTTACAATTAAATGATAAAAAGTTGTCAATTTCTTCTTTGAAAAAAAATCTTTAAACTTTTATAACTAAACTGTTATAACTTTACCATTTAAAACTGGATTATGTTTACACTAGCTAACTTTTTATAGTTTAATGTTTGGTTTAACATAAGTGAGCTGTGTTCTAATATGAAGCAAGACATAACTTTGAATGGCATGATCTTAGAATCAAAATGATGTGAAAAAAAGCTAACTATTTGTGCCTGAGGCCCAACAGTTAGAAATAATTCATATAAATTAGCTACATCTTTTATATCATTCAGTTCCTTTAATTTTAATGTTAGTCCATTTTTTTAAATCTTTCACTAATGCAGCTACTATTGGTTCATTTGATGCACTGCTATTTTCTCTGTTTAAAATATAATTGATATCTCCCCTAGTATCAAATTACCACTCATATCCTTTCATATTATTGACAAGCTTATGCATATAATTTTTTGTGTATTTGTCATATAGACTGTAAATCCATTACATGAGCAAAACAAAAACAGATTATTTTGGCATTTAAAACTACCATATTACATATCTCTTCAGTATCATTCCATTTTTTAAATATTTTGAAACAATCATACTTTTTCTTTACCTTAAAACTACTTTTTTTCTGATTATATGAACAGTTAACTAATATATCATTCTGATCAAATTTAAAAGTTCTTTGTCTTCTTTTAAGGAATAAGATTCTTATCAGAAAACTATGTCCTCTTTATCTGATTTGAAACAACTGAATAATTCATATATTTCCTACTCACCTTTTAAAACTTTTACATTTAGTTAGACTGCAAACTTCGGCCATGATATCAGTCTTTCATATTCTATTTGATCACATTCCCACAGTTTAGTAATGTATTGAGAAAACTATCTTAAAATGATTTAGGTTTTTCATACAGGCATATGAAAACTGCATTTGAAATGCAATCAACTGCACTGATACACAAATGCAGAATAACTGTGAATAACATACTCTTTAATAAGTGACTCTTTCAACCATGCTTCACTGGAGTCCATTCTTTCTAAGTTTAATTAGGTTTTCCTACTAAATTACTTTTCTAACCTAATCTGACAAATAACCAATTATGTAATATTACTTTATATAGTTTTCTCCCATGCTAGTACTGTGAAATTATGGAGAATTGCATAAGATAAATTACTTGAATAATTATTTTTGAACTATTTGCTATTATAGACCATTATATAATTTACTCAAAATTAATGAAATGAACAAGTGAAAAAAATGATGTCTAAGTAATGTTAAAGAAGTGAGGAAATGAAAATAAGAGATACAAATATATATTCTCTTTTTTTCTTTCTACTGTCTCCATTTTAATTCAATCTCTTGTGGAATCATGTTGTTTCTACCTTAACATTATTTAATAACAAGGGTAGTATAATTGATAAATTTATAATTGCTCTTGAAAACTCTTTAAAACTATTTTGATTGTTATATATTCTGTTCTTTCATAACTCAAGGGTTGTATAAGTGCTAATGTTTGTATTTATATACAAACAATATGTGTTTATAACAGCCCTTTTGTTTTTCTCCATATTGATTATATAACACATCATGTCCATAAGGACTACTTGAAGTGTGTTGAAAAAAATCTCCATAGATGTCAGTGTTATAATGGTTTCTTCTTCTTTTTCCTCCTCCTCCCATTATTCTCACTATCTCAGCTTTTCCAATCTTAAACTATGTTCTCTCTATTCTTTTCTTTGAATTCTCTTCAGTCAAAAATTCACAGAACTTTCAGTTATCTATTGCACATAGCCCATATTATAAGAGTTTGCTATTTCTAGTATATCATACAAATATCTATATCTATAAAGTTTAACAATACATAAGTGATGTTAGTTAAAAAAGAGTAAGAAAGGATCAACAATGAAAAATGAAGATATATAGTTTCACCAGTCAATATAAGTATTCATTATCATTGTCCATAAATATTTAATACAGTTTTCCATACTTCATTCGAAGTAATCCAAAACATGACTTGTTTTGCTTTGCATCATTCTTCCAACCTCTTTTTTCTTTTTTCTTCTTAGTTAGCTGATTTTCCAATTCTGTGACTTAATTTTCTTATGCTTTCTCTTTAAAAGCAGTTTTAAAATCCAAAACAATATTATCCTATTATGCAATCATTTAAGCTATTCAGTACAATTAATAAAAGTAGAAGTTATTCATTATTTCTAAATTATTATTCTGACATTCTTCTTTTGTCTTCCCCTTTCTCATACTTTATTTTAATCAATGTGCGAACATTTTAGTTCATTGTATAAAAAAAACCTTGATTTTTCACTTAAGTGATGTAATCAGTTCCATATCCACATTGTCAGTATAGGATTCTTTAAACGCTTGTTATGACACACAAATTATAACCTTAATTAACCATGAAGTAAAAAGAATAATTATTATTATTTTCACAGGTTACAAAAATCAATAAAAGTATAACTTTTACACACACAGACACACACACACACATATATATATATATCTCTAACTATATATATATGTGTATATATATATATATATATATATATATATATATATATATATATATATATATATATATATATATTATGGGTCTACTTCGACCCATCAAATTTACAGTTTATCGAAACTGACTTAGCTGATCCCACTTAAGAGAAAGTCCATTTAAATAAAAATGCACTTTCGCGAAACCATTTCATCGAATAAAAAAAATGAATAAAAGATAAAAACAAACAAAAAAAATCCAACAAAAGCATCTATGCAGGGGGACAAGCCCCCGTGCACTTAACATGTACTGGGCTGTGCCCCCCACACCCTTGCGACTTCTTTTAAATGCATTTTCACTTACGTGAGATTGGCTAAATCAGTTTCGATAAACTCTAAATTCAATAGGTCGAAGTAGACCCATGTATATGTATAAATCTTTTCGAAAGTGAGAGGATGCCTGAGGAATGGAGGAAAAGTGTGTTGGTACTGATTTTTAAAAATAAGGGTGAGGTGCAGAGCTGTCATAACTACAGAGGGATTAAATCGATCAGTCACAGCATGAAGTTATGGGAAAGAGTAGTGGAAGCTAGGTTAAGAAGGAACATGATAATTGATGATCAGCAGTATGGTTTCATGCCAGGAAAGAGCACTACAGGTGCAATGTTTGCTCTGAGAGTGTTGATGGAGAAGTACAGAGAAGGTCAGAAGGAGGACTTGTGTCTTTGTGGACTTAGAGAAAGCATATGACAAGATGCCTATAGAGGAGTTGCCGTATTGTATGAGGAAGTTGGGAGTGTCAGAGAAGTATGTAAGAGTGGTACAGGATATGTACGAGGGTAGTGTGACAGTGATGAGGTCTGTGGTGGGAGTGATGGATGCGTTTAAGGTGGAGGTGGGATTACATCAAGGATCAGCTCTGAGCTCTTTCTTATTTGAAATGGTGATGGACAGATTGACAGACGAGATCAGACAGGAGTCCCAGTGGACTATGATGTTTGCAGATGACATTGTGATCTGTAGTGAGAGTAGAGAACAGGTGGAGGAGACCCTGGAGAGATGGAGATATGCTCTAGAGAGAAGAGGAATGAAGGTCAGCAGGACTAAGTCAAAATATATGTGTGTGAATGAGAGGGAGGATAGAGGAATGGTGAGGATGCAGAGAATAGAGGTGGCAAAGGTTGATGAGTTTAAATACTTGGGATCAACAGTTCAGAGTAATGGTGAGTGTGGAAGATAGGTGAAGAAAAGTGTACAGGCAGGATGGAGTGGGTGGAGAAGAGTGTCAGGTGTGATTTGGGACAGGTGGGTACCAGTAAGAGTGAAAGGGAAGATCTACAAGGTGGTAGTGAGACCAGCTATGTTATATGGGTTGGAGACAGTGGCATTGACAAAAAGGCAGGAGTCAGAGCTGGAAGTGGCAGAGTTAAAGATGTTAAGATTTGCACTGGGTGTGACAAGGATGGACAGGATTAGGAATCAGTATATTAGAGGGTCAGCTCAGGTTGGACGGTTTGGAGACAAAATCAGAGAGATGAGATTGCATTGGTTTGGACACGTGCTGAGGAGGGATGCAGAGTATATTCGGAAAAAGATGCTAAGAATGAAGCTGCCAGGAAACAGGAAAAGAGGAAGACCTAAGATAAGGTTTATGGATGTGGTGAGAGAGGACATGCAGGTGGTTGGTGTGACAGAACAAGATGCAGAGGACAGGAAAAAATGGAAACAGATGATCCGCTGTGGCAACCCCTAATGGGAGCAGCAGAAAGAAGAAGAAGAAGATATACATATGTACACACAGACACAACCACGTGTGTGTGTGTGTGTGTGTGTGTGTGTGTGTGTGTGTGTGTGTGTGTGTGTGTACGTCTGTGTGTCGGTGTGTGTGCTGTATTTATGCTTGTCCTGAAAGTAGTCAATATTTGTATTATATCTTAGTCATAAATTTATGTGCTTCACATTATACCTATCAGTGAGGCTCTGAAAGAACTCCAGTGCTCATGGTTAGAACTGCATTAAAAAGGGACTATTTCTATGATGCAGTAATTTGCAATTCAGAGACATATTAGCAATAATGAGGAAAGACCTCAGTAGCTGCAAATTTGCATATCCCAATCTCCATTAACTACCTCATAGGCAGATCAGCATCTTCCTGTTGTAGTTAGCACTGGTGTCCTATATATTATGTTGGCACAAGCACCACTCTCATTTCCCCTCCCATCAACATAGATCCAGTAAAAAACACAGATACACACACAGATACACATGCGCACACACAGACATGCATGCACGTGCACACACACACACACACACACACACACCCACACACCCACACACCCACACACCCACACACACACACACACACACACACACACACACACACACACACACACACACACACACACACACAGGCACATACAACATAACTCCTACCTGCCCCTGCATTGTCAGACACACCTGTTGTCTCCTTTATGTTTTTCCTGCCCTTGTGAATAACAGATGATTGAAGTCAGTCATTAACGCCAAACAGTTTTAGATTTCATATCCTTCAGTAAATTCATACTAATGCAAAAGCTGTTATTCTAGTGATTTTTTTAATGTATAATAGGATTTATTAAAATTTGTCCTTGATTGTCTGCCTTTGTCCTCCACTATTTTTGGCTTTCAGTAGATTTCTTGTGCTATGAGCTTGAGAGTTATGCCTATATGTGCCCTGCCTATCTCCCTCACAACTGACAAACTTTTGCAGGTTGTGAATATCACCTGAGATTTTCATTATATCATAAAAAATTGGATTTGAAGCCTTTCCCCCATCCCTTGCACTTTATGTTTCCCATTTTACTTGTTATTCCAAATCATCCTTGCTGTCTTGTGGTGGTGCAGAGAGCTGATGCTTTCTGTGGGAAGTTGGAAGATGCAAGGTTTGAATCCGCTTTAGTCCCTTTTAGGTAAGCCATTTAGAGTAGTTCTGCTGTCTAGTGGTCTCCCTTGACCATTTTAGCCACATTGTTAAAGAGTTTTCTCTGGGAGCTAGTGATTTCCCCAATCCACATCTTATTTATGTGCCAATAATGCATAATGTAAATATTATCCCTAATGTCTAGTGTTCTTGTGGCCCATGTCTTTTTTATGTGCCATTAAGTCATGAAGTAAGTGTTATCCCTGGAGTCTAGTATTCCTACAACCAACACCTTATTTATCTGCCTTTAAGGCAAGTGTTGTCCCCCATGTCTATAGTTTCCCCCAACTCTATGTCTTTGTTAAGTGTCTTTAAGTCACATACCACATTCGTAACCTTGCTATCTAGTAGCTCCCCACACTCAACAATGTCACAGGGTATGCTTGTTAGTCTAGGAGAGTGTGCAGGTAGGAAATCCCCAATCCCACACACATTTATTCTAGACACATACACACACACACACACACACACACACACACACACACACACACACGCACACACACACACACACACACACACACACACATACACACACACCGACTCTTACTGCTAACCTACCCACTCACTAACCTTCCTACAGTGACCTCCCAGGCAGACACGCACTCACTCTTACTCTTACACATGCAGCTCCTCACACACACACACACACACACACACACACACACACACACACACACACACACACACACCCTTATGCATGCAGCCCCTCATACACACACACACACACACACACACACACACACACACACACACACACACACACACACACACACACACACTCTCTCACACATACACTCACACATGCAGCCCCTCACATATTCATATGTGCTCACATCCTCCAACACTACCTGTCTGCTAAACTCCCTGGCACTTACCCCCACAGGATGATCACAAACTTTTAGCTATGTTCTTTAAATGAGCAGCCATGAGCACATGTGCTAATTTATGTTGGCAGTTCCTGGAGAAAACATATGGCTATTTGGGTCTATATTATATTATCGAAGGGGCATTACAGCAAATGTGGGAAGTTGGAGGATGCAAAGTTTGAATCCTCTTTAGTTCCTTTTAGGTAAGCTATTTAGAGTATTTCTGCTGTCTAGTGGTCTCCCCTGACCATATGAGTTGTTTTTAGTGATATTTCGTTTCTGGTCGCATCAGTGATTCTTTTCCCTAGGAAAAAAAAATGCTGATTCAGTCATTCACATAATTCGCAGTTTGCTCTTTTAGGGTCGATGAAGAGGCATTCACTGTAATGCCTCTTTGATAATATAATATAGAATACACCACGAAAGCACTCAGAGAAGGAACACAGAAGTGGCATTAATCCATCTTTATTCAGTCTGTCCTGGTACCTCAGCAGTTTGCCTTCAATGGGACACATTCAAACATTTTTAGTGTTCTTTTATATATGCATCAATCAATTAAACAATTAATTATTACAAACATTTTTAACTCATTCAACACTAAACATTAATTTGCAAAACTTCAAATATAATATTCTTTTCATTTTTACATTTTTTTCCATCACTTTAAAGAATAAATTATTTCATTTTTAGCAAAATTCTTATGTATTACAAAAAATACAACTTTAAAATAAATATTCTATTATATTCAAAATTACAATATCAATAAATTTCATTAGTTTTATGAATTCTTATCACTGAGAAATACAATGTAATGCCCTATAAATCACTTTTTACTAAATTTAATTCAAACACTATAAAGTTTCTTATACATAAATTTAAATTCACAATCCTGAATAAATACTTTATAATGTTCAAAATTATGACTACAATAAATTTCATTAACTTTCCAAATTCATTCCCTTGGGAAATAAAGTGTGATACCCTATAATCATTCTCTGTTCAAGTTTATTCAAAGCTGTTTTAAAATTCCCTGTACACAAGTGGGGCCTAGCAAGTACACCAAATCTGAAACTGTCATTTTTACCATCATGTGTATTACAAAAATGATTAGCCACAGGGCTTTCCATATTGCCCCTCCTTATATCACCCAAATGCTCCAGAATGTGAATCTTAATCTTCCTAGTGGTTTGACCAATGTACCATATAGGTGGAACACAATCACATCCTAAAATATATACTACACCAGATGACCTACAGTCAAATCTCTCAAAAGCAACACATTTCTTTCCATTTATTTTAATTCCATGCATGTTTTTAGTTTTATAACAAACAGAGCAACTACCACAACTATACATCCCAATGTTACTATCTACCATAACTTCCAATTTTCTATTCAAAATTTCTTTTAAATTGGGGTACCTTTTATAAGAAAAAGTAATATGCTTGGAAAAAAGGTGACCAATTGCTGGATCTTCACATACCACATGCCATAATAATGGAGAAATTGGAATATCTAGACACAAAAAATATTCTATTCAAATCTGAAAAAGTTTCAGAATAATGTACATTCTCATGTCTACACATCCTAAATCTCTGATCTTTACACAACTTCCATTTTATAGCTTGAAGTTTGTCATGATCATAACCATGAGATGTTAGTCTATCCAAAATTCCATCACAAACTTCCTCCCAAAGCTTTTTATCTGAAGTATTTCTCAAATTCCTTTTAAATTCTCCTTCTGGTAAGGCCTTAATCAAATGTGAAGGGTGCATGCTACTAGCATGCAAAAAGTTATTAACCGATGTAGGTTTCCTAAAAGTTCTGTATTGAACCAAACTATTCATTCCTACATAAAACTCTACATCAAGAAAAGGAATTTTAAATTGAGATATGTGTGCTACAAATTTTAAACCATGATGGTTATTGTTCAAATCCAGCAAAAACTGATCAAACAAAACAGTGTCACCCTTACACACAAAAATTAAATCATCTATATAACGTTTGAAAAGTACAACATTATTAACAAAAAATGTATTTTGAAACATAAATTCCTTCTCAAATTCCCCCATGTAAATCACTGCATAACTTGGCGCAAAAGCTGCACCCATAGCAGTTCCATTTACCTGCAAAAAGTATTCATTTTTCCACAAAAAATAATTATCTGTTAAAATAAATTCAAGCAAACTTAACAAAAACCTAGTGCATGGTCCTTCTCCCATCACTTTATACATTGCTTCCAAGCCCCATCTTATCTTAACATTGGTGTAGAATGATACAACATCAACACTGGCCCAGTAGTAATTCTCTTCCCATTTCAGCCCTCTTAATGCTAGGCAAACATCTTGAGTATTTCTTACATGTGACTGTACTTTTGGAAGAAATTTCTTAAGGTGAGAATCCAGGAAAAGGTTAACCCTCTCAACAAAGGACCCAATTCCAGAGATAATAGGCCTACCGGGGGGATTGGTAACATTTTTATGAATCTTCGGTATTATATACATATAAGGATGATGAGGTTCCCTCACTGTTAGGTTTTTCACATCTTTACCTGTAAAAAATCCTAATCTTTCCCATCTTTCCAATAACTCATTGAGTTCATACGAATAAGAGGTTAAAGGGTTACCTTTCAACTTTTGATAAGTATCTTCCAATAACAAATTGTTAACTATATTCTCATACTTATCAGTGTTCATAATCACCCAGTTGCCCCCCTTGTCAGCCGGTTTAAATGCCTTAAGAGCTGCCCACTCATCTTTACTTAAATTAAAAACCTTTTTACTCACACAAAAAGATTTATGTGCTTGTTCTAATTTAGCTATAATGACATGTTCAAAAGCATTTATTGCCTGAGATTTCTTTGGAGGCATAAAGTTACTGTCACCAGAAAAGTATGGAACTTCAATATGGCCATATCCACCTCCATAAGCCCCTTCCACATTAATATCTGATTCCACAGAAAGTTCAAAAATATCCTCATTCTCATTTTCATTCAACCCTAGACCTTCATAGTCATATATGCTCAAATTTAAAAGAGATTCATCCAACAGACTCTCATTTCCTGTTAGAGAACATTTTTCTTTTTCATGAAAAAAGACCTTCAGGTTTAGTTTTCGAATGAAATCTTTCACATCCAAAAGGATGTCAGAGAAGGAAGGTATTCTAGTAGGCACAAATTTTGTGCCCTTAGATAAAACACTCAGCATTTCCCCAGACAAAAGCACATCAGAAAGATTAATCACACTTAACCCAATGTTATTAATGCAACTGCCATTCAGTCCCATTTCATGTTCTCCACCATTGCTGATAGCATTTTCAAAACATACTTCAGCATTATTACCATGGTCAAACAACACATTTGATTTAACATGATAAGCATCCTGAACAAAAACAATTTGGTTATGAGTGTTATAAGTACTACATATATTATTTTCATCCTTACTACTGTCCTCAAAATGCATTTCAGGCTCACAAATATCTTGGCACATCACTATTGTAACATTTTCAGCGTCAACTTGAACATTTCCAGCATTTTCAACAGTTTGTTTTACAGTCACGTCATTAACAGCTTTCTCAAAGCGTGAAACTTCAAGTGCATTCAAACATTCACCTTCAGTACCCACCACCTGCCCCAAATGCGTACAGACATTGCTATTTAATTGTCGACAATCATCCACATTTTCAATATATTCCGAAGAAATGCTAGAGGGCCTAGGGATATTATTATCATAGCCTAATTGCGTATTTAAATATAAAACGCCAATGTTGGTTAACATACTTTCAGAAAACGCTACATTAGAATGCTTAGAAGCACTTCCACTATTATTAAAGACATTTTCATCATTAAATAAAAGCGCATCTTTCACAGAAACATCAGTGTTGGCTAGCGTGCTTACAAAAGAAGCATGCAGAATGTTTAGATTCAGTTTTTTGACTGATTGTTAACTTGCAAATGACTTGTCTTACCCTGTTGTTTTCTCGTCGATCTCGTCTGTACATTGGACATCTTATTACGAGAATTCTGTAACCCCCTTCGATTCTCTTCACTCACATCCGAGTCTTCAGCTGCAATGTTCTCAAAGGAAACGCTTTTACGGCTGCCACCAGTCTCAACTGAAGAACAAGAGGAAACCTCCTCATTTCCTCCTCTACGTCTCTTGGCATTCCTTTGGAAACGGCGCCCCCTTCTGGGCCGATTATAGATCTCATTTCTTTCATAGTCCTGAACATCTCGATTTAGTTTTGATTTCTTTCTAGCCATGACTTCATTTTCAACTTTTTTCAACTTCTCATTTATTTCTTTGAAATTTGACTGAAAAACAGTTACAGAAACTTTACTTTTTAAATCATGTTGCAATTCTGTAATTTTACAATGCAAACTATCCATTGTCCGTTGGTTCTTTTTAATAAGAATTTTCAGCCAATTCAAACAACAGTCCTTTGCAGCCTGTCTCCATTTAATTAGCAAGTCATTTTCATCTTCCTTAAAACCACCTGCTGGCAGTTTATCTATACGCAAACCTCTTGGTGTTATGTTAAGCATCACATATCTTTCAAGTAATTTTGAATCATAGAAAACAGTCATTTCTTTTGCCATAATACGTTCTAAGTGCACAAATTCTTCAGAACAAAGTTCATTGCTGCCCCTAGTCCACAAATCAGAAGCAGCATATTTACGCTCTCTTTCCTTCAATATGTCAGCAAAAGAAAGAGTCTCACCACTCTGTGCCTCCTCTGATACAGACATCTCCAAAACACTCAAAAAGCCAAACCACAAATTCTTCAGAATACACCACGAAAGCACTCAGAGAAGGAACACAGAAGTGGCATTAATCCATCTTTATTCAGTCTGTCCTGGTACCTCAGCAGTTCGCCTTCAATGGGACACATTCAAACATTTTCAGTGTTCTTTTATATATGCATCAATCAATTAAACAATTAATTATTACAAACATTTTTAACTCATTCAACACTAAACATTAATTTGCAAAACTTCAAATATAATATTCTTTTCATTTTTACATTTTTTTCCATCACTTTAAAGAATAAATTATTTCAGTCATTGAGTCAGTTCATAGTTTCAGTTTTTGTTTTTATGTATATTTACAGTTTATGTACATGTCTTTTTGATAGAATAGGCGACCTTCTGTTTACTGTTCAGTTTTTTTCTATCATATGTAGAGCCACGACCATGAGAACAGGAGAGATATTCTTTTGAGTAATATTATTATTTATATTATTTCATTTTATTCAAACCTCCAGTGTTTCTTTATGATAGTGTAGTATGAGATAGTCATATTTAAATTTATTATAATATGATCAATATAAAGTTTAGAGTATAGGATTATACTTATATATCCATATACATGTCTTTCGGTTAGCCCTACATGCTACTAGCTATGGGTTATAATAAGAGCGCATATAGTAGCGTATTGGAATGTTAATGTAATATAATTTGTTTTCTTGCTTTGTCACAAAGCCATTTTGTATTATGATTCAGACACATGTAGAATAACACCCAGATACTTATTGATAATTACAGAATGACCGTGATGTCTGTTCAGTATTAAGCACTTTGTATTTTCATTTTTCATTTTTTATTTTCATTTTGTAATTCAATCATTTATTATATTTATTAGTGTTGATTAATTTATTGCTGAGTAGTGATTTAGCAAGACAATTTTATGGAGTATTCAGCTGTTGGAGATTGGAGTGTTTACATGTATATACATTTTTAAACATTTTTAAACATTTTAACAAACTGATTGTTTTAAATGTGGCCAGCTAACATCTTTTACAGTTTTTATTTTATTTGTCCATGATATTATGCCTTGAGTTTACCCGATGTTTTTTAAGAATTGTAATAATATAGTTTTTGTCATATAAACCACGTGAGGGGATTTAAAACTATAAGTAAGGTCTTGAATGTTTATGACATGTTTTCCATTCTGAGGAAGTTGGTTTTCATTAACTGGCGAAAAGCTGGATGTTTTAAGCTTAAAAATAAAGTGTGGAGTGTAATTTACATTCCTGGTGAATTCATGTCATCTTATTGACTCTTTTATCTACCAGAGAATGACTGGAAGGTTTTTAAATCTAGAATACAGCTATTTCCACCCTCAAAAACTTTCTCATATGACAAAAGTTCCTTTCAAGTCCTTAGCCAAACCAACTCTCCTATCGAAGTCGTTCTTTTCGTTAAACTTCTAGGTGTTACTATAGTTGAACACCTCAAGTTTGATATCCACATTCAGCAAAATATAAAGAAAACCCACCAAAAGTTAGGTATGCTGTACAGGAACAATCACTTCCTCTCCAACTCTACTAGGCATACTGTAGCCACTACTTACCTTCTTCCTTCCCTACTGTACGGTGCCCCTCCTCATACTAACCTGACATCTTTAATCACCTCTAAACTTGAAAACTGTTATAACAAAATCTCCAAATTTGCCACCAAAGCCAAGAATTCCACCCATCACTGTCTTACCCTCCAATCTCTGAATTGGCTAGAACTCACAAATTACCTAGACTAACTCCAACTTACCACTGCACACAGACTCATATTTCACCCAAAACAATGCCCTGCTCTAACAAACATCCTTCCCCCCTACACCCCTAATAGAACTCTCAGATCTGAAGACCAACATTTAATTGCTATCCACAAACCTAAATGACCTGCTGGCCAACTTCCCCTTTCTTTCCCCCTAGGCAAGAAATGGAATTCACTCCCTTCCACACTAAAGACAACACCAAACACAGATAATTTCAAAACCCAGCTATTCACATACCTGTTCTCCAAATGGAAATGTATCTGCTTTCACCCTACCTAATTCTCTTTAAGTAAATGCTCCTGGGAGGATTTCCTCCTGCGTTCTTAATCTCTCTGTAACTTATTATATCCTACCATAGCTATTTCCCAAATGATTTCAACTATGCAAATATTGTAAATAGTTTCTTACTTTAAATGAATGAATGTATGTCTAAATGAATCCATACAGTATAATCCATATGATCTTTCACAATGAGCTAAGTTGCTCATACCTTGTATTGAATTCATATATTTGTAACTTGTTCTTGTAACTGTAACTTTTCTAGACTTGTATCTTTATTGTATTCTGTGTTGTGGAGCTTTTCTCCCCGGGCCTCCACTGAAAATGGGCTCTCTGGGCCCATTGGACTTCCTCGGTAATCAAACTGGAAATAAATAAATGCTGAAGAGGTGTCATATAACTATTTCCCTTTTATTTATTTGCTTGCATTATTTACATAGCCATCTATAGTTTTTTTTATTTCTAGTGTTGTGGAAAAGATAATATTAAGAAATAATACTTGACATTACAAGAAAAGAAGATTACATTTTATTTCTCTAATAACCACCACGAAGTCTATTTTCCTATTTGCACACATGGAAACATCATTACAGAACTGTCATACTGTCAGCTTGAGAGAACATTTGACTAGTGGTCTGAACCTTTGACCTTTTATGTCCAATTGTAACAGGCTGGGTTTATGTTATCCTAAGATTTTATTTTCATTACAAAGATGTCACTTAATTTTAATTGGATATTCATAATTTTTTCTAAGAAATGACAGACATTGTATTTCTTATTTTACATCAAATGCTCTTAACATTTTGAGTGGTTTGTCTTAGAGAAGCTTTAATGAAAATAACAAATGTGTGATATAGTCCAGATTTACATGTCTAGTAAAACAATATATGATGGCACATTTGACCTTACAGAAACAAGGAATATGCATTTAAAACAAGTTACAGAGGACATAGATAAGCATGTAAAGTTATTAAAGAAATCAGGAAACTCATATTTCACTTCAACTGTGCAAATCACAAATAAACTTTACTTACAAGTGATCTTAAACAAATAACCTTATCTAAAAGATGTGTTTGGTGATACTACAATAGCTGCATTAAATCATAAGGTATCATTGCAAATTATTCTCTCTAGATCTAGTAGTCTTTGGTCTTGGAATATGTACTATCACAAAAAGAGGCTTTTTAGCCATTCTGCTATGTGAAGCAGAGAAAGACAGAAAAATAATATGACTGTAGTTGTTATAAAGGATTTAGTATGAGGTTACAAAACTGTAAACAGTAATGAAAACACAATACAATCTTTGATAAACGAACTATATCAACTTATTCTGTGTCATGGCTCTGCATTGGGACTTAACACTCTTACCACTTGAATGTATCATAAAATTATTTTTTAAAGTAATAATGGGATATGAAAACAAATTTCCACTACACTACATATTTAGTAATAACGTCTCCAAAGCTTCTTTCTCTTTTCATTTAAGTAAATATTTTATGATATTATCTGAAATATTTTCTTGTCTAAAAAGCAATAAAAAATATATAAGAACGCAAGTGGTTTCTTAAATCCATAAATATGTAGGAAAGTCAGAGGTATAATTATAACATTAGGTTAATATAGATATTCTCATTTGTCAGATAATTACATTATAATTTGTGTTATATATTTTACCATAAGGTTATTGATACATTTCACTGATACTGAGTAGAGGATGTTTGGACCCTGCCGCTTTGCTCCCGGACGATTCACCACCAACCGATTCGACCCAGTAAAAAATGTAACATAAGTGAATTTGAAGCACATTAAAAAAAATAGAAATTAAAGACTGTCTAAACATTCTTAAAATTGGTTTAGAAAGTATTTCTTTATTTTCTATTTATGTGCTTCGACTACAGTTACTTTAAACTAAGTGCAAATTAGAACTTTAATTATATGTACAAAAACATTAAGTGTCAAAAAAAAAAAAGTTTGCTGACTAATCTGGAAGTTTATGGCATTAACTATTAACTAGTAGTTTCCGTATAATGATGACATCATTATTACATAAATATAAAGAAAATTTGCGATAAAACAACAAGTAAGGATTAAAAATAAATTATTTTTAAAAATGAAAACATAATGGGCAGTCATTTTGACAGATGTCTGCTTTGATGTTCTGTTTCCCTGCTAAAGTTAATGGGCTGTGGGTGTAAGCTGTAGAGGCACTGAGCATTGTGATAGTGAAATGGATGTTTGGCCCTAGAATTGCACTTCTAATCATTGAACTACTTGTTGATACTTCTTACAAATAAATTCTCGAGTCCTTAAAAATAGTGTTTTACTTAAGAATGTTTGTGCACTGTAGCTGGATTAGACTGTATTGTGTGTATGTTTGTTTTTGCACTCTGCAGTCAAGTCAAGTCCTCTGCAGCACTACACACTCTCAATGTTGCTGGAAATCAAGAGCGTTTGCATTTACTCATATATCCATATCCACTTTCCTGAGGTTCTGATGTGCTTTGATGGTAGACGGTGAGAAATGGTGAAAATTGCATGTTGCTGCTTGAGCTTTGGTGGCAATATAAATATTCAATATGAAGAAGACATATTAACCTGAATAAAAAATTGATTTAATTTAATTTTAAAGAAATTATTTATAGTAGATAATAGATTAGTTAACATATCAACATAATATAAAATAAAAAAATATATTTAATTGATGGAAAAAATATGTCATAAAGTATGTTATAAAGTAACAGTAGTAATAATATATTAAAACATAACACTAGTTATTATATGCTAAAGATTTAAATGTTATATTTATACTAACCAATGTAATTAAATAAAATAAAAATATTAATAAAAATATATTTACAATGAAAAATTAACAGTGTTATTATTGAATAATTGATTAATTAAT